>NC_139513.1:209723333-210015084 GCF_947247035.1 Vipera ursinii
CCTTAACAATACTAAATATATATAAAGAACTAAAATAAACGAAAACTAGCATCATTCCCATCTATGTTCTTCCACATTTCCCTATTACCTAAACATATTCTCATTTACACATAACAAACACCTATCCCTATTAACCTCTCTAGCCAAAATAGACTATAATAGATAGTTCTTACACAAATTAACCCGCATTAACCCACAAAACTTTCTTCCTCTTCCTCTGTAATAAATTGTCCATTAATTCCAAATTAAAGATTCTGTTACCATACATATCATCCCAAAACTTTTAAAAACGCAACTACCACTTGTCTATAAGTATATTGTGGAAGTTCCATAGATTTCTGCTGGTCTTATTTTTTTGTCTTTTTTGAGCGTTTTAAGGCAGCACGCGTCACCCTCTGTTCTCTAATATCATCCAAAAGAGTTGCAGCTTGAACTCCTCCTGTACCCTTCTCGTCTATCTGTCCATCTTCATCCTCTTGATGTTCTCCTTCTCCAGATCCCTCTGCAGCTTCCAGAAGTGTTGATGGGGTTACATTTAAAACATTATTGTAAAAGTCATGCGCTTGCTTCACATTACCCAAACAGTACCTTTTGCCATCATACATGAAGCTCAACCCAGCTGGGATCTCCCATCTGAACCTTATATCTCTTTGCTTGAGCTCGTGCACAAGAAAAATAAAATCCTTCCTTCTCTTTAAAATCTTTGGAGGAATTTCTTTTAGAACCAAAACTTCTTGACCAGCAATCACAACTTTGGTATCATAGGCAGCTTGTATAACTTCATCTCTAATTTCCCTTTTTACAAAATAAACCACCACATCTCTAGGCAACTTTCTCTGTTTAGCAATCCACGAATTCACACGAAACACTTTGTCCATGCCTTGTTTTATTTCAGATGCTGGATGATTCAATACCCCCTCAAAAGCCTCAGAAACCAGCTGCTTTAAATCTTCCTTAATATTCTCTTTTAGGCCTCTAATTCTCACAGCAAACTGCATCTGGTAAAATTGGGCCAGACTCTGTTCACTATCCATTTTGTCTTTTAAATCTTCAATTTCCAAAACTTTTGCTTCTAATATAGCATTCTTTTGAGTCAAGTCTTGCACTTGGTCATCCAGCACCTCCACACATTTAGCAACTTTATGCACTGAGGACAAAATGTCTGCCTTCATCTCTCTAAGTTTCTGTTCCATCCTTTCTTCCATTCTCTGCTCCAATTTCTCCAATTTCTCCTCCATCTGTGCAAATTTAGCACCCATTGACTCCAGAATTAACTGGGTATGTTTTTCAAGATCCTTCAATGTCAATACATCGGGAGAATGCAACGCCTGCAGTAATGATTGTTGTTGCACCGGAGAATTTCCAGCACTCCGAAAAGTTCTAGGGGGAGGTTTAGCCGCCATCTTTTACTTACAATTGTGACGCACTTTCACTTTAAGTTTTAAGCAAAGTCCATCAAGCTTGAGAGTAAAATAAAATAATCTTCTTCATCTCTTCATCTTTCCCTCTTGTACTGCTCTGCCTGCTCTTTTCCTTTCATAGTCTCTCCTTCAAGCAGGGATGGTCGCAGACGCCTGGCTCTGCTCCATAAAGTCCGGAGCAGAGACGCTAGTCAGCTGGGAGCAGCCCAGGCTACGGGGGAGTTCAATCCTTCAGCCGCCCAAGCTCCAAGCTCAGGCGGCCCCGGAGAACTCAACCCCCACCTGGGGGCTCACCCCCTCCTCTTCTCCCGAGGAGGGGGCTTCAAATTCGCCCGAACAGCTGATCGGCGCTGTTTCGGGCGAAAAATCACACAGCTGAGCTGCGGGCAGCCCGGGAAGGCTGTCTCCGGCGCCGCGGAGCCACCGGAAGCCAATTTTAATCGCATCTTATTGTTAATTTCTCTCTTTTTTACTGCATGAACAATGGAACTCAGGAGCTAATATCTGATAACTTCTAGTGCTGATTCCAGGTATAACAGTGTAGCTATTTTTAATTTTTGGTTAAATTTATCGGCCATTCATCTCTCTATCCAAAGCAATTCTGTTATCCAAATCACAGGGCTATGACTTAAAACAACAGGTATGTATCTTGTTTTCTCCTCCATATTAACATGTTTAGAAACAGTGTGTTTCAATGATGCAATATAGTCTATTTTCATACACTCAGCTACCATTAGGAGGGTATATTCAGACTTCATCAACTCTGTAATTATTCCCATCACTAAACATAACAAAAGAAAAGTGGAAGATTTAGGCATATGACTAGAGATCCATGGTTCTGTTTAAACACATCACAGGTTTTTATATATCCCATTTCCTCAACATTTGCATAGTTTTGTAATTCACATTTGTTACTATTTGTGGCTTAACAAAACACAAATGTTAATGTTTCCAGCCTCTACTGTAGGGACTGACTATTTTAAATATGATTTTTTTTCCATTTTACAATACTGTGATTTGTGGTGGAGTTGGGGAGACTGAATGGAGCTGAGCATTTACTGGCCGGATGCCCTTTCTGATGCCTATGCAAAGTTCACAGCAGATATTTTCTCTTTGATAGAGAAAATCAAATTTTGAATCAATTTTCCCTGATGGAGAAGCATCTGTTGCTGCCTAGACTTGTACTCTCAATCTTCTGAGTGGGAGGTGAGCATTTTCACCTCTAGACTACCAGGCTCCACATTTTAAATTTGAACATAGAATTGATAATATTTAATTTGCAAAACAAACAAACAAAATGTTGAATTGGGAAGATTATATCGTTATCACCATCTCACCATCTTGAGGGAAGATGAGCGGCCTATAAATTTTATAAATTAATGAATATTTGGCATGCCCAAAGAATTTCAATAGGTAGTTATTAATAATATTAATTAATTTAATACTTGAACCTATCCTTGCTGAAATTAATGTATGATAGATTAAGACAATTCAATAAAAGTTCTGAATCAGAACAAATTTGGGTGGAACTGAATTCTACAACAGGGTAGAATTTAAAGGCCAAAATAGTCAACATTTGGGGTTTTCTCTTAATTAATTACTTGAGCAAAGCAGCAGATTTTCATGGAGAGAAAAAATGATGGGAAAGTAACAATATTGTTGTTACATTCATCACATTTGTGTGCCCTTATTCATCTTACAGCTTCAGATTGTCATTTTTATTTGCTTTTTATATTAGGTAATATATTTATTTTTTCTTTTACAAAGCTAAGAGATAAAATGCCTCATATTAAAACAATTTTCTTAAGTGTTCCATTTCCAAAATTTTGACAGTTTCTTTTGACATGAAATACCGTATTTTCCGGCGTATAAGACGACTTTTGAACCCCTGAAAATCTTCTCAAAAGTTGGGGGGTTGTCTTATATGCCCAGTCACCTTATACGCCGGAAAATCAGCGTCTGCCGTCTGGCGGGAGCCGGCAGGGCAGTCCTGCACACGCGCGCACTCCCCGGCTGCTCCTTAGCAGCTGGGGAGTGTGTGCGTGTGCAGGACTGCCCTGCCGGCTCCCGCCAGACGCCCTTCCCTCTTGAGGCAGCATCGCTCCCTGGCTCCTAAGGAGTCCTCGGGGATGTTACCTCAACTGTCCTGCATTGCCCCCATTCATCCTCCTTTCCAATTCTCCAAATCCTCCTTTGCTTCATGAATTAAGGCTAAGCAACGTGGAAGGGAAGCAGTATTAATTACACATTAAGGCACCCGGAGTGATGCTCGTCTCTGCCTCATTTTATTTCAACAATCTGTTTGGGGGGGAGGGGTAAGTATCGAAAGGTCATCCCATTCACCAATGGTTTATTTGGACACGAATCTGCGTATAAACATAAACCCACCTTATCCTACAGCAGTTACAAGCACCCAAAGGAGGAATTCAACGATTATAGAGATCTCTCCAAGAGGGAAGAGAGCAACATTAACCCCTCCCTTCCCCCCCCTTGGACGCGCGACTACTCTTCCCCCGCTAGCAAAGAAAGCGCTCCTGCTCAAGTAAGCCCGCTGGCAGTTGGAAAGGGAAGAGTCAGAGGGGCGTCGAAGGCAAACTTGCGTGCAGGCTCTGATTGGTGACTTCTCACGCAGGCGCCCGAAGGCCGGAGCCAAGTAGGCCGCGGGGCTTTTTGTCAAGGAAACGCCTCTGTTTACAGTTGTTGCGTCCTTCTCTGTTTCCACCGCAACCGCCTTCTTTTCTCTCCCCTTAGAAGACTTGCACGTTTTCGCTGTCCACGTCTAGTTCCAGGCAGGCGAAGAGTCATGCCTGTACACTGGAAGGTGAGAGGGCGCTGCCGTCCTGTCCTCGGCGAGAGGGTCTCCCCTCTTTTCCTAAGAAGCTTTAAGCTCTAGACAAACACTCGGCTTCCGTTCTTTATCTCTCCTCTCCTCTCCTCCCCCCGCGCATACTTGGTATTGGCCGTTGTATTATGGTCATTTCAAGAGAAACGCCCATTGTTGCCGCTTCGGGGGTTTGTTCTGTCTTCATCAGGAAATAATTCGGGTCGGCAGCTGCTGGTTGTCTCGCAAACCCTCGCAGGACTTCCCTGCCGGCTCCCGTCCGACACTTTTCCCTCTTGAGGCAGCATCCCCGAGGACTCCTTAGGAGCCAGGGAGCGATGCTGCCTCAAGAGGGAAGGGCGTCTGGCGGGAGCCGGCAGGGCAGTCCTGCACACGCACGCACTCCCCAGCTGCTAAGGAGCAGACGGGGAGTGCGCACGTGCGCAGGACTGCCCTGCCGGCTCCCGCCAGCCTGCCCTGCGATTTTCCGGCGTATAAGACAAAAAGTCTTTAAAATCACCTCAAAAGTTGGGGGGTCGTCTTATACGCCGAGTCATCTTATACGCCGGAAAATACAGTAAGAATCTACTGAACTAAATATTTTAAATTTAGACAGCGAAGGCATGATTGTGGCAGTATCAAGGGTCTGTATTTTACTGTAGTAAATAGACATGAGTATCTTGTGTCCTCAGAGTGAGCTCCTTAAGTACATCTTCATGTTTACTTGTTGCTCAGATAGCTGGCAGATGAGAAATTGGAAATAGAATGTGATGGCTCTTTTTTTTTAACAGTGTGGCAATAGGTCACGTGAATGCACTGCTTCTTATGAATTCTGGCTCACACCTTGGAGATAACAAAGTCAAGCAGAAATATATTATTATATTGCACCTGAATTGAAAATTAAATTATGAGGCCATTACCTCCCCCCATATGCAAAATATATATTTGCCATTTTATAATTTGCTGAATGTTACTTGACTTCCATGCAACTGTGAAGTTGTAGTCAGCCAGGTTCATTGTCCTAAGTCCTCTCCCCTCTCAAATACAAGAACTCTTGCAGACATCCTAAATGTTTTACCTAGGTCAGGGGTAGGCAACCTCGGCTCTTTTATGACTCATGGACTCCAACTCCCAGAATTCCTGAGTCAGCATAGCTATGCTGACTCAGGAATTCTGGGAGTTGGAGTCCATAAGTCATAAAAGAGCCGAGGTTGCCTACCCCTGACCTAGGGGAAAGGTGTACATTGGATTAGCTTGTCCTGTACGTTATAGGCCAGTAGCAGCAGATATCCCCTAGACACCATGTCATGTGATGTGTCGGGGTGTATCATGACTTTTTCCTTCATTGCCGGATCTGGGGTGGGTGTGGTTTTGGCATGAGGCATCCAGCCCGCAGGCCGGCAGTTTGACACCCCTGCCCTAGACTTAAATAGGAGTAAACAATGTTATTTTGAATTGCAGCAAAACTGCTCTTATAAAGTGGACATTAATCCATAAACATTTGTAGCCTAACATGTATGTTTGTCTTTAACATGTCACAGGTGACCTGTCTCACCTCAACACAGATGTTGAGACTTTAGGAAAAAGTGCAGAGAAGAGCAACTAAGATGATCAAAGACCTGGAGACTAAAACATATGAAGAATATTTGCATGAACTGGGTATGGCTAGTCTAGAGAAAAGAACGACTAGGGGGTGACATGATAACAGTATTCTAGTATTTGAGGGGCTGTCACAAAGAGGGGATCAATTTATTTCCCAAAGCACTAGAAAGGAAGACAAGAAACAATGGATGGAAACTAATCAAAGAGAGAAGCAACCTGGAATTAAGGAGAAACTTCCTAACAGTGAGAACAATTAACCAGTGGAACAGTTTGCCTTCAGAAGGTGTGGGCGCTCCATCCCTGGAGATTTTTAAGAAGAGGCTGGACAGCCACTTGTCTGAAATGGTATAGGGTCTCCTGATTGAGGAGGGGGTTGGACTAGAAGACCTCCAAGGTCCCTTCCCTCTCTATTCTGACATTTTTCTGCCTTAGTAGTATTTGTTAGTTTTGAAAGTGTTTCAAACATTATCAGCTGCACCAATTGGAACCATAGTAGAGAAGAGACAAAGGAATGCATGATGTGTGCTATACCATTCCCAAGACTTCATGGTCTGCCTAAACAATGATACAACAGAGATTTGCCCTGAGGACAGCAGCACACTTTTTCTATGCCACTACTATATGCAATAAAATACCAAGAATCCTTTATCTCCTCCAGCTAGTTATGCTTTTGCCTCTCTAATGAAGCAGCTGCGGTTGTGCAGTAATTAATGAGATAGGTCAGTGCATGCTTAATTTTTCATTAAGTTACAGCAGAACACCAAACTACATAGAGTTCTAACTCAAATGGCTTTAAAGAATGCGAATGAATGAAGACTAGATCTGTCAGCTGCTATTTAACCGAGATAAATAAATGTAACCTGTTTGTTTACAGGGACCTACACATTTTTGAATAGCAGACACTGACATCTGATTTCCTCTGTGCCCTGCTTAAACATCTGTCTCTCACCACAAGCCATAAAATGGCCTATTCAATGGAACTTATGTCTAATCCAGTAGGACAGCTTCATGGTTTTTGATAGGACTTAGAAATGCTTCGTTTTCTCTGCTGTTTTATGTTTTCCATGCAAATAAAGATTCCTGCATCTTTGTCTCTGTCTTGCTTGCTTTTGTCAGGCAAAGTGACATCTCTGGTTGCATTCCTGTTTCATTTTATGTTTTAAAAATGTGATTGCCACAGAAGCCTTATTTTATTTATGATAAATGTTAATTGCCTTTCTGCAGTTTTCAGCCTGTCCAAGTGCTCTAGGGCAGCACAGGCTGTGTTCATTCAAGCATGCAATGTTGTGAATATTATGTATTAAAGCCATTGTGGGCTAAATGAAGCAAATAATATTGAATGAAATGTTTATTCACTTCTTTAGTACCAGACTCATTGCGTATGTGTCTATGTGGGTGTACAGACATTTTTTTTGGATGTCTTGCCAATGACTTTTTTTTTAATGAAGTGCACAAATAATTGTGATTTCTCCCCCCCACTCCCCAGCTCTTTTGGAGACAATTCATCAGTATCCAGTGTTATCTAGGGATGAATTTCCACACACAATTCATTGACACATAAATGATGGCTCACAACTGAACTTGGCAGATCTCCTATATATATATATATATATATATATATATATATATATATATATATATATATATATATATACACACACATATATATACATATATACATATACATATACATATACATACATACATACATACATACATACATATGGATCTTTGGTTATTCAGGTTTTTCCCCGCGTAGAACTAAAGGTGTAGGGGCGACGTTTCGACGGAATCCCATCCGTCATCATCAGACTAGTGGCTTCTGCTTCCTTCTTCTGGGAGAAGCATGTGGCTGTTTGTTCCTCTTTTTTTTTAAACTGCCAGAGGGGGTGTGTTCTGTGGGTGGAGGTGTGCTCTGATTGGGTGGGGGAGTAAGTGTGTTCTGATTGGGTGGGAGTGTGTTTTGAATGGTGGGGGTGTTCTGATTGGGTGGGGGTGTGTTTTGAGTGGATGGGCTGGTCTCAGCTGCCAGCCTTAGACCTGAGCTGGTGAGTTGTGCTGCTTTTGTTCGGCTTCGTGTTTGTGGTGGTGCTATATATATATATATATATATATATCAGTCTGGTTGGTGCTTCAGTAAGAAACCAGCAAAAAAGCAAAGTTACAGGCTAGACTGGAAAATCCAGGAAGACTTCAGGGAACATTTATTTTATGAATGAAGGCAAGTACATGAATCCCAGAATGATCTTGCGGGATCCAATCCAGGTTGGTCACTAGGACCAGAGATTTAGTCTTCTGAGCTTTTGAACTTGTGCTGGAGCCTGTCCTCAGGGAACGTCTCTCTACCAAAATGTGTACTTTGGGCTGTTCTCTGTATGGTATTTATACAGTATGGTGCCTGATTGTGTGTGGCCCTTTTAGTTGTTTATTGGGGTGTTAATGGCTGGCTATTATGTCATTGGCTGTTTCCTTGTGCCAACCAATAATAGACAGCTAACAACATCCCAGTCAACAACTAAAAAGTCACACACAATCAGGAACCATATAAATAGCACACACAGAATACCCCAAAGCACACATTTTGGTAGAGAGAATTTCTGGAAGGATGGGCTCCAGCATGAGTCTGAAAGCTTGGAAGCTTAAACCTCTGATCTTGGTGACTAACCCAGATTGGATCCTGCAGAACTTATTTTCATGTTATTGATAGGAAAACCTGAATGGGCCCATTGAGTCCTCAAGGCTCAATCTTGACTCAAGTGAGTTTTCACCTGCCTGTTACAAAACAGTTGGGATAATTTCTCAGAAAACAACAACAACAACCATCATGATGATGAATTTGGAAGGGACCATGGAGGACATCTAGTCCAGGGGTAGGCAACCTCGGCTCTTTTATGACTCATAGCTGACTCAGGAATTCTGGGAGTTGAAGTCCATGAGTCATAAAAGAGCTGAGGTTGCCTACCCCTTATCTACTCCAGCCCCCTGCTCAGGCAGGAAACCTTATACCATTTCAGACAAATGGCTGTCCAGTCTCTTCTTAAAAACTTCCAGTGTCTCCAGACATCAAGAATGTCTTTCAAAATAATGGTAGGAAAAAACGTATCTGAATCACCCATATTTCAATGGGATTTGGGCTGAGAGATACAGTAGCAACCTCTGTCTACACAGGAACAAAAAATGTCTTCAGGAATTGAACACATGAAAAGTTGTAACTGGGTAGAGAAAGGGGTATAAAAGTTGGCCTCATCCTTTTTACTCCCTAAGTTCCATCCATTCTATTGGACAGCTGAAGGGGAGATGTAGATGTAGTCCTTGCTTAGTGACTACCTCATGTAGTGACCATTTGCAATTACGAAGGTGATGAAAAAGTAACTTTGCAACCACTTATGACATTCACAGTTCTATAAGGCAGAGGAAAGCTGAAGTAAGATCATAAGCACAGTCACAGTTTCACTTAGTACTGCTAAGTTGCCAGTCCAATTGTTATCACTAAAGGACAACTACCTGTATCGCTATTAACTTAAATGAAACTAAACTGCCTATGTGATTAAAGACAAACAACCTAACTGTTCAAAAGTCTTCCTCTGGGCACTGTGGCAGAGAAGGCATATTTCCTGGATATTACTAGGTTATACTACCTCAAGGAAAGGACTTTGGCATGCCCACCCCTTCGGTTCTTGAGGGATGAGCAGATAACTTGGCAGCCTCAAAAGTAACTTGGTCATATACAGACATGTCAAACTTGTGACATCAGGTGACATCGTGCAATGTATTGGGATGGTTTTGCCATTGCCGGCAATGGGGTGGGCGTGGCTTCCAGATGACATGTCCGGCTCATGGGCTGGCAGTTTGACAGCCCTGATGTAGAACTTTATAGGTGACCATCAGCATCTACATCATCACTCTAAGCCAGTGCAGCTTACAGTGCTGATGTGTTGCATGATCTATGACGAAGTGTCCAAAGTGACACATGCACTGCATTCTGAACCAGTTGTAGCTTCTAAAAGCTCGCCAAGGGCAGTCTTGTGTAATATTCCAACTGGGAGATGACTAAACCATGAGTGATTGTCAGCTGTACTTCCTGATGGATTACGAAGTGCACATGGTAGAACTAGAAGAGTTTGGATATGACAGTAAAGATATGGGGAGGGCATGATTAAGGAATAGAATGCTATTTCCGCCCAGTTTCTAAAAGCAGGGGAACAAGGCCAACCAGTTTCCATGATGTGATTTTAAGCATACACCCAGCATTTCCAATAAGGACATCATAAATGCTTTTGAAGTCCTGAACCTAATTGATAAGTCCCAAATCCCAAATTATAAGGAGCCAGAAGAACAGTGGAAGAAATCAGTGAAATCACTTGAGCCTTGGTGGAGCAGTGGGCTAATACCTCCTTAAGTAACACCAGCTGCCTGCAATTAGTGCAGGTTCGCATCCCACCAGGCTCAAGGTTGACTCAGCCTTCCATCCTTCTGAGGTAGGTAAAATGAGGACCCAGATTGTTGGGGGCAATTAAGCTGACTTTGTAATAATGCCGCTTGGGGGGTGTATGAAAGCCCTAATAAGCAGGCATATACATAGAAGGAAGGCTACTGCTAAGCTTGTAAGCCGCCCTGAGTCTTCGGAGAAGGGCGGGATATAAATGGAATTAAAATAAATAAAAATAAATAAGTTGCTAGGAATGGGTGTGAAGAATGATTGCCCAAGAAACATACACAAGCTATTCGGGATATCAGAATAGACAGTAGAAATTGCCAAGAAAACCAAATTGAAATTGCCATAAAACCAAATTGAAATTGCCATAAAAACCAATAGAAATTGCCATAAAACCAAAGACAGAAAAAGACAAACATGTCAGGAAGGAAATTTAAGGGAAGCAATATCACAGTGATATCTAAAAAGACATTGAAGATGGAAACAAAATTGGAAAAACAAGGAAAGCTTTCCAAATAACATCAAACAATCTTGGAAGCAGTTCACTAACATTTTGTACACCTCATCTTCATATAATATAATCTTCTATCTTGTCATTGCTCTTCATCTCCATTTTTTTTTGATATTCTCAAAAACTCTAATTATGTAGGCCAGATATTTGTAAGCAGATTAATAAGATGGGGAGAAGACAACATTTGTGTGTCCCATAACATTGCTTCAATAAACAGACAATATGCCATTCATAACTATCCATGAATTAAAAGTTAAATACATCATATTTAATGCATAAAACTGTATTCAAACTCATAATTTCAATGATTTCTCAGCATCCAAAGAAATTATACATGCTGGAGTCTGTCTTTTCTGAGTTAGAGTAAGGACATCAATTAAAAATATAACATTGTCAGAAGATTGAAATCCCCATATATATTCAGTCAGTAGAAAAATACCTATAACAGGACAGGTTGTATAATTCAATATGTAATAGATCATTAAAACTAAATGCTAAGGTGTTATTTGAAAAAAGCTTCACCATGAATCTCCAATAAAATCAAACACAATATGCTTTTTGCACCAATCAAATGGAAACATTCAGAATAAGGGACCTTTCACCCTCTTATGATTAAATTGCACTCACAACTGATGAAATAATAATGTAACATTCACAGACTAAAGCCTGCGATAAATCTGATAATCTCGTGTACTGTTCATCTGTTGATGAAAAATGAGAGCTATATAATTTAGCATACAGTTGAAATATTATTTAACAGAACTGTACTATATATACATATTCCCATGTGTGTCACAAATAGATGGCACAGAATTAAAGTATCTAATTTGTATGAATGCCAGTGGCTTATGAAACTTCTCTTCTATTTCATAAACTGTCTGGTGTCATTATCAATTACATAGACCTTACCCACCCATGCTTTCTGAAAAAAAGCTGCTGATTTTAAAATAATAATAATAATAATAATAATAATAATAATAATAATAATAATAATAATAATAATAATAAAGCTGAAAAAGGCATTTCAGTATCCCTCTTTAGCTAATACTTGACTATACTCAGTTAGAAAACCCAGCCTTAAAAATTCCATATAATAAATTGCAGAGGTATAGAATTAGGTGTACCTGGCTCAATAGTAGCAACTGTGAGAGGGATCTCGGAGTCCTAGTGGACAGTTACTTAAATATGAGCCAGGAGTATGTTGCAGCTACCAAAAATGCCAACACAGTCCATATATATATATAATATTCTTATATATATTATATATTATATATATATTCTAATATATTCTTATATATAGGGATGCGATGGCTCAGTGGGTTAGGATGCTGAGCTTGTCTATCAGAAGGTCGAGGCACCGCTTATGAGTAGATTTTAGTGGGATATTGTTATTGGTACGTTGTTTGTAGTTATCTTAAAGGGGAGTTAAAGCACATTATGAATTTGGTTAATTGTATATTATGCATAATTTTTATTTAGAATATGATTATTGCAACTATAATCCTGTATTTAGCTCTGGGAAGTGGGGGGGGAAGTGGGTGGGTTTGGGGTGGGAGGGATTTGGGGATATATTGTAAAATTTTGTTTTTGTAAAACTCTTTAATAAAAAAAAAGGTCGGCGGTTTGGCGGGTCGAATCCTGAGTGCCACGTAACAGAGTAAGCACCTGTTACTCGTCCCAGCTTCTGCCAACCTAGCAGTTCGAAAGCACATAAAAATGCAAGTAGAAAAATAGGGACCACTATGGTGGGAAGGTAACAGCGTTCCGTGCGCCTTTGGCGTCTAGTCATGCTGGCCACATGACCACAGAGATGTCCTCGGACAATTGCTGGCTCTTCGACTTTGAAACGGAGATGAGCACCGGCCCCTAGAGTTGGAAACGACTAGCACGCATGTGCGGGGGAAACTTTACCTTTACCTAGTTTAATAAAAAAGAAGTTTAGGGTTGACATGATAGCAATCCAATCCAACATCTAAGAAGCTGCTACAAAGAAGAATGTCATAGCCTATTCTCCAAAACACCTGAGGGCAGGACAAGAAGCAAAGGATGGAAACTAATCAAGAAGAGAAGCAACCTAGAATAAGGAGAAATTTCTTGACAGTTAGAACAATTCATCAGTGGAATGACTTCCCCTCAGAAGTTGTGGGTGTTCCAAACTGGAGGTTTTAAGAGGAGAGTGTACAACCATTTGTCTGAAATTGTATAGGGTTTCCTGCTTGAAATGGGGGTTGGACTAGAAGACTTCAAAGGTCCCTTCCAACTCTGTTATTCTGGTACTCTATTAGAAAGAAGACTGCCCTCAAATTCAATTGCAGAACACATATATTTTCTTAAAGAGGCACAATTCCTCTCTCTCCATGTGTTGTATATAAACACACATGCATGTACATACACACACAGACACAAGTGAGAAGCTATCAGAAAAACTTAAAAAAATTAAAAATAAAATCGGTATATCATGATTAGTAATAACAAAATAACATTGCACCGTTACCTCCATCAATACTCTCTCCATAGATCATTAACCATATTATTATGGTTAATTATTATTATGTTTATTATTGTTGATCTCTGGGAAGAAAAAAGGGTTCTATTGAAAGATGTAGACCTTAAGTCAAATTTTATTTAAAAAAACAGGGGAAGAGAGGGAGGGAATGAATAGACATTGTAGGATATGCAATTCATAACCATTATCTTTACCCAAGGTAATATTACAAAGAAATTTTTAATTAAGACTCAGAAGAAGAAGAAAAAAAATTAGAAGTCTGAACACAAAGTAAGAATATTAGCAGAACATAGAAAAAACGTAATCCATTTTTAAAGAAGTGTGAGGACTCAAAAAGGGTAAAGTGATAGTTTCCACTTGATTATAAAACGAGATCTCAGTGCCAGGTGATAATTTGGAAACAATGGCTGAAAACATAATGAAATACTGAAGAATTTTCTTTCAAGCATTTTTTTCACTGTATTAAACGTCTTCCTTTGTTGTTCAACCTTAGTGACAAATCCCTTTGATATGACTATAACCCTAAGGCATGTAGTAATTTAACTCCATGTTTAAAGGCCTGAAGCCCTAACTCATATTTTTATAATCAGTTCTCTAATTAGTGTGTGATGGAGTTTCTTGTCAATTGCTTCGCTGAAGTAAAGACTTATTATATCTCCAAGATTCCCAAAATTTATTAAGAAAGTTGCCTGATTAAAAAAAACAGCAACATAATTTTGGTCTGGAAGTTATAACCTTAATATAGGTCTGACTTCTGACAATTATGACATTGTTTATATGTCCTTACAAACTGAGTATTGAAAATATTCCAGGATGTCCTTATCACACTGAGGAGATTTTGGTTATCCTATCCCCAGAGTAGGTCAGAAATCAATTCTGGAAGGCAAAAATGGATAGCTCCCTCTGCTAATTGTCCACTAATTATCAAAATAACCTCACAATGTGTTTTCATGCTCTACTTCTAAAGTATATTTTATTATGTTATGTTGCCTTACGTTTCCAGTCCATTTTAGATACCATGATTTACCGAAGTTTGTTGCTGGCAGTTGCCTTGCAGTTCATTTGTTACTTCTCCAAGAGGTGGGAATGCCATTGCAACTGATGCTTATGACAGAGTCTGTTTAGAGCTACATTTTCCATGTATTCTTTATAGTACAATGGTTGTCCCGCTTATTTTGTAGTTAAAAACTAGCTGGTTTGTAACTTACAGTAGCAGAAACATTTTTCCTTTGCTTTTATCTATCCTTAAAACAATTCTAGCAATGTGACAATTTATCACTTTGGCAGTCCCCTGAGCTGGAAAAGCCCCCCCCCCAGCTTCCAAATAATCCATAGGATATTTGGAATATTTGGGAGCAGAGAGTGAAATTCTTCTACCTGGCCAAAATAATAATAATAATAAAAAATGCTGGACTTATTTTTTTAAAAAAAACAACACAGAGAAAACTAGAGCTATAGGAAAAGAAGAAATAGTTATTCTTTATTTAATTCTTTATTGATTAGTATAGGTCAAAAAGAGTTGATTCACATGTACTCTCTTGAGGAAAAGTTATCAACAAAGCGGAAAGACATGTCATACTTAAAAAAAAAAGGAAACATTCTTTCCAGGTTATGGCAATTGATTACTTCATTGATGCCATCCAATTATTATTATTATTATTATTATTATTATTATTATTATTATTATTATTATTAGTAGTAGTAGTAGTAGTAGTAGTAGTAGTAGTAGTAGTAGTAGTAGTATAATCCCATTTATATCCTGCCCTTCTCCGAAGACTCAGGGCGGCTTACAATCTAAAGTACAAACCAATGTGCTTAGCAATAGCCTTCATTCTATGTATATGCCTGCTTATTAGGGCTTTCGACACACACACACCCAGCGGCATTTTTACAAAGTCAGCTTATTGCCCCCAACAATCTGGGTCCTCATTTTACCTACCTCAGAAGGATGGAAGGCTGAGTCAACCTTGAGCCTGGTGGGATGCAAACCTGCACTAATTGCAGGCAGCTGGTGTTACTTAAGGAGGCATTAGCCCACTGCTCCACCAAGGCTTATTATTGACTCATAGCCACTACATAAACCTCCATGCCAACTGGTCTCTAAACTTTTGCTGTGCAGGTTCTGAGGTTTTGCTTGATAAAAAAAAATACAGGAAACCAGAAGCTGCCTTTAAACTTTACGTTTTTATTCAACTGAACAAAGACGGGCTTCTCTAAAAGAGAGAAAAAGCCCCAAATATCAGAAAAGCCTTATTTTTATACCTTCTTTGATTACATAAGCAATTCACCCAGAAAAGCTGACACACATAAGATAATAAAGAGGAAATATACTAAAATAATAGTGAAGCAAAAGTATTCTTGTCCTTAGAACAGACGCTGATCAAGGAAGCCATAATCTTGTTAGCGTAACTATACATATTCCCCAGTGACTGTCTTAAAGAGGAATGTACTAAAGTCATTGTTTAAGCAAACATAGTCTTGTCCTTAAGGCAGATGATGATTGGGATAATTATATCCTGTCTACACGTACTACAAGTAATTTTCTTCTGTAAACTGTCTTTGGATAAGAATGTGTAGAATATTAACCACATAAGTAACAATGTATAACAATGTATAACTGAGAATCAGAGGTGTATAAATATGTCTGTTCATGAGCCCTTCGAGTTCAGACCTTTTGCTTTGTTCAAGCCTTCTGAACCTGCACATTAAACTTTTCCTTTCCTGAAGAGCTGGCATGAGTCTCTTCTTTCTACAACAATAAAGATGTTGTGATTCAGGGTCAGCCTGTGGGTTCGGCAGTTGTTTGGACGACTCAGAGGAGGAGGAGAGGGGTGTTGAAGAGCTTGCTGATGATGGCCTTGAGGCTCCGCAGAGCCCTCAGCTGGGCCCCTCCCACCTGGTCACGACGGAGACCCAGCTGTGTGAGCCTGACAGCGTGGATGAAGATGACCCACAGCTGGCCCTGTTCAAGGACACCCGACGCAGGAGGCAGTCAATCAGGAGTAAACAGAAGAAGGCAATGGGGCACCTCGGAAGGAGGCAGAGAGAGGCCACGCCCTGAACTGTATTTAAGGGGAATGTGTGGGAGGGCTGGTTTGCTGAAGGCAACCGCTTGGATAGTTCCTGTTTCATAGCTCCTGTTTCATGGTTGGTGTCTTGTCTTGCTCTGTTTTATGTTAATAAATTTGGCAGGCTTTATTCCAGCCTCTTGCCGTTTGTAAAGGGGTTGTCCCTGCTTTTGCTGCAGGGCCGGTAGCAGGCTGGTACAGAAAAAAAGACTTCATCCTTTAAGGCTGCCACACTGTAGATAAGAGGGAAGAAAGCGGAAGTAGCTAAAAATGTTCCCTTTTGGGTGTTCCCCCAAGACACCATATGTTCCCTTTTGGGTGGTTTAGATGTTTCCCTAAGACACCATATGTTCCCGGTGGGTTAGGATATTGGGTGTTTCCTTTGCTGCCCTTTTATGACCTTGCATTCATGGTTCTGCAAGTGGCCAGAGATAGCAGGACCATCTGCACGTATTCACAATTGACACTGTCCCCTAAGTCCTCATTGTAACTGAGCTTATCCACCTTGCTGCTAGTCATCACCTTCTCTTTTCTTCCAGGTAGCTGCTATACTATTAGCTTCATGGAAATAACATAATGGAGACTTTCTTAGGGACCATCAACCAAACAATAGCTAGGTCCTCTCTCATAATCAAAAGTATCACCAAGGTAATAATCTCCCAATTCTGCTTCTGCTTCCAGTATTTGCAAGTCAAATCACAGATCAATGGTAATCTCTCTCTCTCTCTCTCAATGTCATGGTTCCAACAGACAGTGATGAATAAAGCAGAACTCGGACGGTTGCAAATTCTTCAAACAACATGTTTATTAGTTATAAGTATCAGCACGTCAAAAGTGAAACCAAGTCTGGAGACACATGTAAACAATTCCCCAATACAAAGTTAAAAATCCCACCCCTAAAACTATGCAAGGGACTATATTCCCCAATACGTGTTTTTACACAACACCCAGCCTGCAGTCTTGGGAGCAGCCAATGACCTTGGTTCCCATGGGGCAAAATATTATTTTGACTAGCAAAGCATCTGGCAACCCCCCCCCCTCCATTCTATGTGAATAGGGAAAATGGCTGCAGCCATGCTCATTTGCAGAGTTGACACACTCTCTCTTTCTCTTTCTCTCTTTTTTTCTCGTTCTCTTTCTCTTTTTCTCTCTCTGAAATTGGTCAGCCTATGTTAAGTTTTTAACCTTTCATTCCGATAGGTTTAGTCTATAATTCCAGTGTCACAGCTTGCATTTCTCCATTTCTCTTTCTATTTTCAGAGGTGGGGAACTGTCATACAACAAATCAGGTAAATGTGCCTAAATCAGATGGAAAAAAGCAGTTTTTTTTTCTTGATAAGCATGAGGTGACTGGGCAATTTTCTGAAGCTCTGTCCTGAAGTAGCAACTACTCTGCCTCTCAAAAAAGAAAAAGAAAATATATTTTATTTGACTAAATTCACTGAATACCCTTTTCTTCCTTAAGTGGCAGATTTGGTACATAACTCATAATGTACATTTTGGCTCGCCTCTCTTCATAGACATTTTGCCTGAAGAAACTGATTCGAAGTAAATCCATCATAAGGAAGTATCAGCAGTAGTGACACTTCATCTATTCTCTGCATGATGAAGTACTGCCAACTGTGGGCAGAGCCCCTTATTCACTGTGTCATTACTGATTTCCTACCACCTAAAGGCAAGTTCTGAATCATGGCTTAAGTGTGTACTAAAGCTATTCAATAGCATTTCTGCAGAATGTTGAGATAATAGGGAATAATCACTAAAGATGGGTGATTCTGTCCACTTATATTTCGTGAACTTTCCATCTCATCAAGTGTTCACATATTTGGTGCAGTGGCTTTTGACTGAATCCATACAAGGGTGGTGTCCATCGGTTGGATTTATTTTTTTTTTGTCTCTTGTCTGATGGACACATTTTTTGTTGTTCAGATTTTTTCTAGTGTGAGCAACTTTGCAAGCAATTTCCCTCCTAATTAGAAAATACACTTCTCTGTGTATTTCTCCCCCCCCCAAAAAAAATGTATGCACTTTCACACACTTTGGAATTTCACAGAAGACTCCTACATTCTGAAATGTGTAGATTTTGGTGTGGAAGTATATTCCTTGTTCTTGTTTGTATTTGGAAAGTACAGAACTGGTATTTCAAACAGAATAAGATACTTATCCATTCTTTCCATTCAGCATATAAAGACCATGCACAGAGCATACACAAAGCAATCCTCAATGCTCAGTCCTTAGTCCGATGTGATTTACAGGCAAATAACATGCAAAAATGAGTGTACATTGCTATTTCGTACATTAGTTCATTACCATGCCTGGAAAAATATTGTTCTTTCTATCATGAACATGGACTGAATACTTTTCATGTGTACTTAGCACTGTGAAGTGGTATATGTCTAAATGCTATTGCTATAGCAGTAAAGAATTAAAAATCTATATCTAATTATCAATGCAATATTATACAGTTTCTATCTATCATC
Organism: Vipera ursinii; assembly: GCF_947247035.1. Classification (NCBI taxonomy): domain Eukaryota; kingdom Metazoa; phylum Chordata; class Lepidosauria; order Squamata; family Viperidae; genus Vipera; species Vipera ursinii. The sequence continues at coordinate 209,742,178 of NC_139513.1, forward strand.
TATATCACACTTATATAACTACCCTGGTTTTTTTAAAAAAATACTGTATTTTGCATAAATGAGTCCCATATTTGATTATTTTATCCATATAAAGTCTATGTCTATAGGCAATCTATTCTTAAATAACTAGTTTAGTTAGTTAATCCATTGAATAAATGTGACTATACATTACCTTTCCAATGTTGCAGCATCAGTCTTTTTGTTAAAGTAAGGGCAAGGAGCATATATTTATGATGTCCAGTTGTCAAATTTCTTATACTAGATATATAATGCAAGAGAGCATTATTTTGTGAAAATTTTAGATTTGGTCAATAGCCCACTATTTTCTCCCCAAATGTAGCCAATATAGGACATTGTAAAAACATGTGGTTTAAAGAAACATTGTCTTTATTACATATCCAATAAAATGCTAGTAAATATGTTGCTTTGCTCATGGATACCACTTGATGTCAATAAAAGGTTCCCACATCAGCTACTAGCATGACAATATTAGCCATAGGTGGTCCCTCATTTACAACCATCTGCTTAATGACTGTTTGACATCACAATGGCACTGAAAAAAGTGACTTATGACCATTTTTCACACTTACATCCATTGCAGCACCCCCACGGTCATGTGAGCCAAACTCCAAAGTTGGCAATTGACTCATATTTATCACGGTTGCAGTTTTCCCGGGGGTCTTGTGATCAGCTTTTGCAACTTCTGACAAGCAACGTCAAAAGGGAAGCCAGGGTCACTTAACAACCATGTTACTAACTTAAGACAACTGCAGTGATTCACTTAACTGTAGCAAGAAAAGGTCGTCAAAATGGAACAAAACTCAGTTAACAACTGTCTCACTTAGCAACATAAATTTTGGGCCCAGTGTGTATTACACGGGCAGATTCCTCTATGGAAGTTATGCAATCAATTTCTCCTGCACCCCAAAGTGAAATGGGGTGCAGGAGAATGGGCATGGAATGGGCATGGAAGGCAGTAACTGGAAGAAACAGGTCCTATGCCTGCACCATCTTCTAATCTAAACTATCCATGAAGCAAGCATGACAAAACTGTATCAAGACAAAAAGGGAAATATTACTGGAACAGTGAAAGATACACTGTATGTTGCCTCACTGGGGATAAGACAAAGGCAATTTCATGAATAATCACTGTTATGGGGTCCTTTTTAAAAAGCTTACCAGGGACATGTTTGTGCCACAGTTACAGGAATGTTCTGCTGGTTTTTGTATTGGAATGTGCTCTAAGGAATTGGTTTGCATAGAGTAGATCCCCAGAGGGTAATATAAAAGTATGTCAAAGAATTTTGTATGTTCTGCTTTTAAAGCAAATTGACACCATTTGCATGTTCCAAATTACTATGCAGATTAGAGTGTCTTTATCACGTAAATCCTGTAATACTTGGCTCAAAATTTGCATGTAACAATATTTATATTATGCAATATAGAATAGGAAAATAGATATAACGGGAAAGGGCATATAAAAATAAATGGAACGTACGACTGAATGCCTGCAAACTGAGATTGGATGAATCTACAGGAGACATAGGATTTTAGTCTTCTGGGTAGGCGCTAGAAGAGGAAAATGAACTAATGCAAACCAAGCACTGAATTCAGTAGGGAAGCCTGCTTCAGTGCCCAGTTGCAATGTAAAAGAAGTGGATTTAGACAAGTTAATAACTGCAAACTTGACCTTTCAAACAGAGACTTTACAGCAAGGGCAGTTTCTTTGGTAATACAAACAAAAGAAGCAGCTTTATACTAAAGGAAACTATTAATCTAAGCAAGCCATTTTCTTCAGTGATAGAAAAATCTTCTTCTCCTTTGACTCACGTGGTAAACACGCACACACACACACACAGATACACAAACACACATACATACATACATACATACATACATACATACATACATTAGGGCAGAGATGTTATCAGAAATGTGAAAAAAAAGATGGATTCTGATATGAGTGACAACTTTACATCTTCTGAACCATACTTTTTTTCTTCTTCATTCTTTCTGCCTCTTTCTCTCAAAAGCACATAAACACAAAAGCACATAGTCAAGCTAGGATGATTTTCACCCTTTCCTTAGGCAAAAGAGATTGATTACATTATACTCAGATTGAAAGATAAAGTGAACAGGAAGGCATGCCTGCAGTCTGACCGTTCAGCAAAGGAACGCATAATCTGGTTATCTAGAACAGGAGTCCCCAATCCCTGGGCTGTGGCCTGTAGGGAACCATGATGTACAAGCGGCAGCCGAGTGGGCAAGTACACAAAGTTCAATTTGTGCAAGAGGCAGGCATGTACACCTGCCACTTGCATGGAACCGTCCCCTCTCCCCATCACCACCACCGCTGGTCAGCAGAACTGGAAAGGTTGGGGGACCACTGCTCTAGAGTCTCATTTAGACTGTTTTTATCCTTGCCATCCCCAGTACCTCCAAAAACTATTACTGAATTGCAATATGAGAAAAGAATGAAATTATTAAACCCCTTGATCATTGTATCTTCACATTATATTCCTGTCCCTGTCTACTGTTTTGGAGTCTGCCCCTGGCACGTCACTCAATCCGTAACTTGATCACCTGCCCTCTGGCCCTGCCTATCAGTGGGTAGGTGATCAAGTTTCTGCTATATCTACCTTTGCTTTAGCAAGGTGGAAGTTCTTTGCTCTCACTGTGTTGCAATAAAAGTCACTTACTCTTTGGGAACCACCTCCAAATTGGACCCAAGAGGTGACTTTATTTTCTTTATCATAGGTGTCTTCAGGAGGTAGTATCATCATGTGTATCCCAAAGATGCTTTTTCACGAGGCAGCTGGACTTCCTTGTTTTTCTTTGGAGACATTTCACTTCTCATCCAAGAAGCTTCTTCAGCTCTGATTGGATGAAAGTCCAGTTGCCTCTTGAAAAAATACCTTTGGGATAACTACTGGATGACCTGGATGACTGAGAATCTCCATAGACTGTCATCATGCGTGTCCTAATGCAATTGCACAAATAACATGAATTGCAACATAATGCCAAATAATGTAAATCTGTTGTTCAGGTAATTCATGTCTTTTGCACAGTTGCATCACGCTGCTGATAATGTTATTTAACTAACACCATAGCTTTCAATTTCAGTTTATTGCAGTCAATGAACAGTACAGAAACATCATAGCTTATATTAGATTCCACTGACCTAGACGCCAATTGATATTGCTATCTGGCTTTTCTTTGGTCATAGTCTTACAGAGAGTGTGGTAACCCTGACCCTAACCCTAATCCTAATCCAATGAACTGAATTAATATAAACAGAAAAAAATGGTTATGATTTCATCCATTGATTCACATAATAGTGCTGGAAATAGAACCAGTCCTTATTCAATGATAATTCAACAGCTTCAAGTTTCTTTTTGTAATAACATTTTCCTCCTCCTCCTCCTCCTCCTCCTCCTCCTCCTCCTCCTCCTCCTCCTCCTCCTCCTCCTCCTCCTCCTCCTCCTCCCCCTCCTCCTCCTTCTACACTGCATCCCACATTCTGTTTTTATACATTCAGTAATCATTCCTTGAAAGTGAGATTTGACAGTTAAGAGAAAAATCCAGTTTCAAATGCAAATGCTCCTCTTTTCCTGCTGTTGCTTAATGTTGAAGGTGAATTGATCCCAGGAGGCTCACTCTATAAATAATACTTCCATCTAAAGTACTCAGCCTCCCTGACACAATGATTCAGTCAAATTTATAGCTGGAGAGGGAAGGTGCCAGCACAACCTCCAAAATTAAAATTAGGTCACACAGTCTCTGGTCCTGCTAATTTTTATCTCTTTCTACTATGGAAGTGTATCTAAAGACTTTGGCACAAGAGGGTACAAAAATATGCTAATGGAAACAGAATTCCGAATCTATTAAAAATAGAATTAAGGCAGCAATAGAAATCCATTCCCCTAAATAAGATTATTTGGAAGAAGGAAGAAGGAAGGAAGGAAGGAAGGATGGAAGGAAGGAAGGAAGGAAGGAAGGAAGGAAGGAAGGAAGGAGGAGGGAAGGGAGGGGAAGGAAGGAAGAACAAAGAGAAGGAAGAGGAAGAAGAGAAGGAGGAACTTGAATGGCTTTTAAAGGGGATTAAATAAACTCATGTACGAACCAATCTATCGAAGACTGTTGGTCTTGATTACTCAATGGTTCCTTTGACTATCTCATGTCTCCAAATGCAAACTGCAGAGAAACCAATGCTTAGTTAGAGATACATCTTTGTTATGTGGCCTACTTAGTAGGAAGAAGAACTGGCTACATTGGAGGTACTTTCTACATGCTAATATGTAGAGGACAGTATATGATTCCCTTCCAATTACACAGACATGTCTGTAGGGTCCTTGGTGTTCCGTGAGCTTGGTGGTTTTCTTGCAGGCATTTTACTACCAAGCTAGGTAACATCATCAGCACTACTAGGGGGTGGGGTTTGCTCTCAGTTTATATTCTAGTGGCTTGCCCTGTCAGTGTAGACATACTTGTCAGAAATTTATGTTCTGTCTATTCATTAAGCCAAAGCTTAGGATCTATGAATGGAAAAAAAATATTACAAATTTAGTTCAGTATACCCATTGCATACAAACACAAGGGTCCTTTCATAAGCCCAATTCAAATGCTCTGCATTGCATAAAAATGGATACCTAGGGCTCTGTCTATTAATGTACTGTTGTTATGGTCCATTTACGTCATTTTCTCCACAAATTGTACTTGGGGGAAAGAAAACACAAAAAAACATCAAATGCTCATCACTAAAAGGACTTTTCTATTCATTAACCCCTCTAACTGTATGCAAATGATTCCACCTGAGGCATATATTATAAAAAGAAGCCGCTATATATTTCTAGGGAGCAATTGCAGTGCTCTTTCCCTGAGCACAAATACATGCCATTTGGTAGCGAAACTCTACTGTGAAAATGAGATTTTTGAACTGGCCTTGCTCCAATTGTTATTATATTCTCTGCAATGTATTATACCAGACAGTGGAAGAGAATGCTTTTATAGCAATATATAGGAAATGGATACCAGAATGACATCCAATATCTACGCAACTTTTTTTTTACGAAGTGTTTTCCAGTCTCATAGATTTAGCACCACATTTCCCAACTTGAGTTGGAGTTAACTCAGTTCACGATATGCATTGCTTAAGTTTAAATAATTATGTGTATGATAAATATAAATATTTAGCTGTTTCAGAGAGAGAAAAAGATCTCAGATGTGAGATGAATGACTGAAAATCGGCTTCTAAAATGAACATAATCAGAATGGAAAGGCAAAGGTCAAGGAAAGGAGGATGGTTTAATTAGATAGCTTATGATGATAGTTAATCTACAATCTTTGGGGATTTTGGAAATAAGAGACTCCTGAAAATATATAGCGGTCTTCAAAAACTTGCTGCTAAATTATAGTTTTGAATGAGGAACCAAATTATTAGACATAATTGGAGCTGGATAGTACTATAGTACTATATGTAATCTAATTTTAATTAAATTAGATTAAATCTTAGTCTCTTATTTTTAATAAGATTATTTTTTTTTTATTTTTTTTTAGGGTTTGGTACTAGGCACACTACTGTAAAGCTAAAGAGCCCTTGGTCTGAATTCTGAAAGATCTAGAGTAAAGCTAGAACATCAGACCCCTTCATGGATTACTGCCTTGTCGTGGCGAAGGGGCTTGCGTAATTCAATGAAGCTATGGGCTATGCCGTGCAGGGCCACCCAAGACGGACAGGTCATAGCAGAGAGTTCTGACAAAACGTGATCCACTGGAGAAGGAAATGGCAACCCACTCCAGTATCTTTGCCATGAAAACCCTATGGACAGTACCAAAAGGCAAAACGATATGACGCTGGAAGATGAGCCCCTCAGGTCGGAAGGCGTCCAACATGCTACTGGGGAAGAGCAGAGGGCTAGTACTAGTAGCGCCAGAAAGAATGAAGCGACTGGGCCAAAGCCGAAAGGACGCTCAGCTGTGGATATGTCTGGTGGTGAAAGGAAAGTCCGATGCTGTAAAGATTTTTTCTCCATAGGAACCTGGAATGTAAGATCCATGAATCAAGGAAAGCTGGACGTGGTCAAACAAGAGATGACAAGACTAAACATTGACATCTTAGGTATCAGCGAACTAAAATGGACAGGAATGGGTGAATTTAATTCAGATGACCATCAGGTATACTACTGTGGGCAAGAATCCCTCAGAAGAAATGGAGTAGCCTTCATAGTCAATAAAAAAATAGGAAAAGCAATACTGGGATACAATCCTCAAAATGACAGAATGATCTCAGTTCGAATCCAAGGCAAACCATTCAATATCACAGTAGTCCAAGTCTATGCCCCAACCACCAGTGCTGAAGAGGATGAAATTGACCGGTTCTATGAAGCCCTACAGCACCTTATAGAACTAACACCCAGAAATGATGTCCTTATCATCATGGGGGATTGGAATGCTAAAGTAGGAAGCCAAAAGATAACTGGAATAACAGGCAAGTTTGGCCTTGGAGTACAAAATGAAGCAGGGCACAGGCTGATAGAATTTTGTCAACAGAATACGATGGTCATAGCAAACACTCTTTTCCAACAACCCAAGAGACGGCTTTACACATGGACATCACCAGACGGTCAACACAGAAATCAGATTGACTATATGCTCTGCAGCCAAAGATGGAGAAGCTCTATACAGTCAGTAAAAACAAGACCAGGAGCTGACTGTGGCTCAGACCATGAGCTTCTTGTTGCAAAGTTTAGGCTTAAATTAAAGAAAGTAGGGAAAAGCGCTAGGCCAGTCAGGTATGAATTAAATCATATTCCTGTTGAATATACAGTAGAGGTGACAAATAGATTTAAGGAATTAGATCTGATAGACAGAGTGCCTGAAGAACTATGGACAGAGGTTCGCAACATTGTACAACAGGTAGCAACCAAAACCATCCCAAAGAAAAAGAAATGCAAGAAAGCAAAATGGCTGTCTGAGGAAGCTTTGCAAATAGCTGAGGAAAGGAGGGAAGCGAAAGGTAAGGGAGAAAAAGAAAGATATGCCCAATTGAATGCAGAATTCCAAAGAATAGCTAGAAGAGATAAGAATGCCTTCTTAAATGAACAATGCAAAGAAATAGAAGAAAACAATAGAATAGGGAGGACCAGAGATCTTTTCAAGAAAATTGGAGAGATGAAAGGAACGTTTCATGCAAAAATGGGCATGATAAAGGACCAAAATGGCAGGGACCTAACAGAGGCAGAAGAGATTAAGAAGAGGTGGCAAAATTACACAGAAGAATTATACAAGAATGAGCTTAACGTCCCTGATAATCACAATGAGGTGGTCACTGACCTCGAGCCAGACATCCTAGAATGTGAAGTGAAGTGGGCCTTAGAAAAGCTGAGCAACAACAAAGCTAGTGGAGGTGACAGTATTCCAGCTGAGCTATTCAAAATATTAAAAGACGATGCAGTAAAAGTGCTACACTCAATTTGCCAGCAAATTTGGAAAACTCAACAGTGGCCACAGGATTGGAAAAGATCAGTTTACATTCCAATTCCAAAGAAAGGCAGTGCCAAAGAATGTTCAAACTATCGCACCATTGCACTCATTTCTCATGCTAGTAAAGTTATGCTTAAAATTCTACAAGCTAGACTCCAGCAGTATGTGGATCGAGAACTACCAGAAGTACAGGCAGGATTTCGAAGAGGCAGAGGAACTAGAGATCAAATTGCTAACATACGCTGGATCATGGAGAAAGCTAGGGAGTTCCAGAAAAACATCTACTTCTGCTTCATTGACTATGCTAAAGCCTTTGATTGTGTGGATCATAACAAACTGTGGCAAGTCCTTAAAGAGATGGGCATACCAGACCATCTTATTTGTCTCTTGAGAAATCTATATGCGGGCCAAGAAGCAACAGTGAGAACTGGACACGGAACCACTGATTGGTTCAAAATTGGGAAAGGAGTCCGGCAAGGCTGTATACTGTCGCCTTGCCTATTTAACTTATATGCAGAGCACATCATGAGAAAGGCAGGGCTAGATGAATCAAAAGTTGGAATTAAGATTGCCGGAAGAAACATCAACAACCTAAGATATGCAGATGATACCACTCTAATGGCAGAAAGTGAAGAAGAACTAAAGAGCCTGGTGTTGCGGGTGAAGAAGGAGAGTGCAAAACTTGGGTTGAAACTAAACATTAAGAAAACCAAGATCATGGCATCTGTCCCTCTCAATTCCTGGCAAATAGATGGGGAAGAAATGGAGGTAGTGACAGATTTTATTTTCCTTGGCTCCAAGATCACTGCAGATGGGGACTGTAGCCAAGAAATTAAAAGACGCTTGCTCCTTGGGAGGAAAGCCATGGCAAATCTAGACAGCACACTAAAAAGCAGAGACATCACCCTGTCAACAAAAATCCGTATAGTCAAGGCTATGGTCTTCCCAGTTGCAATGTATGGCAGTGAAAGCTGGACCATAAGAAAGGCTGAGCGCCAAAGAATTGAAGCCTTTGAACTATGGTGCTGGAGAAGACTCCTGCGAGTTCCTTGGACTGCAAGGCGATCAAACCGGTCAGTCCTAGAGGAGATCAACCCTGACTGCTCTTTAGAAGGCCAGATCCTGAAGCTAAAACTCAAATACTTTGGCCACCTAATGAGAAGGAAGGACTCACTGGAGAAGAGCCTAATGCTGGGAAAGATTGAGGGCAATGGAAGAAGGGGACGACAGAGAATGAGGTGGCTGGATGGAGTCACTGAAGCAGTAGGCGTGAGCTTAGATGGACTCCAGAAGATGGTAGAGGACAGGAAGGCCTGGAGGAACATTGTCCATAGGGTCGCGATGGGTCGGACACGACTTCGCAACTAACAACAACAACAACAGAACATCAGAACCCATGTTAATTTTCATAAGGGTTTCATTTCAATGTAAGACCATGAGCTTTGCAATCCGGACGGTTTCAACCTGTTCCAGAACCTGTCCAATCATATTTGAGGAAATCTTGGCAGAGTCCAGACATCACTTGGAAGAAATCCCTGTGTCGAATGTTCAACATAACCACGATCTTCACATCATGCTGCTTGCAACCCTGGAAAACCTCCGTCTTTCAACAGTAATTTTTATTTTATTTTATTTTTTTATTTTAATTCCATTTGTATCCCGCCCTTCTCCAAAGACTCAGGGCGGCTTACAAGCTTAGCAGTAGCCTTCATTCTATGTATATGCCTGCTTATTAGGGCTTTCACACACACCCCAAGGGGCATTATTACAAAGTCAGCTTAATTGCCCCCAACAATCTGAGTCCTCATTTTACCTACCTCAGAAGGATGGAAGGCTGAGTCAACCTTGAATAACTGTCTTATGTCACAGAGAAAGGTGGCTTTTTTTTTGTTACTAAAACTTCCACCATCCAAATAAGATTTTGAAAAATATACTTCCTAAGCTAACCTGATAAAACGCTGCCTGGCTGATTGTCATGCCAATCATGGTGGCAGTAATGAAAATGGAATATATTTGCTGTATATTTGATTGGAAGTACAGAAATTGAGCCTAATGCCAGCTCTTGATGTTAAGAGTTATTTCAGGTCTTTAGTTCATACAAATAAGTAAGATTTAAAGGGGACACAACTTCCGGTGGCTCCGCGGCGACGGAGGGAGCCTTCCCGGGCTGCCCGCGGCTCAGCTGGTGTTTTTTCGCCCGAAACAGCGCCGATCAGCTGTTCGGGCGAATCCGAAGCCCCCTCCTCGGGAGAAGAGGAGGGGGCGAGCTCTCAGGTAGGGGTAGAGTTCTCCAGGGCCGCCTGAGCTTATGGCTTGGGCGGCTGAAGGATTGAACTCCCCCGTAGCTTGGGCTGCTCCCAGCTGGCCGTCGCCTCTGCTCCTGACTTCTTGGAGCAGAGCCAGCTGTCTGCGACCACCCCTGCCTGAAGGAATGACTATGATTTAAAGGAGCAGGCAGAGCGATACAAGAGGAAATGGTAAAGAGGATTACTATGTTTTACTCTCCAGCTTGATGGACTTTTTTGGATTACAAATCTGAAGTGAAAGTGCGTCATATTTGGTAAAAGATGGCGGCTAAACCACCCCCTAAAACTCTTCGGAGTGCTGGAACTTCTCCCGTGCAACAATCATTATTGCAGGCGCTGCATCCTCCTGATGTATTGACATCAAAGGACTTACAAGATGCTCTTGAAAAACATACCCAGGTAATTTTGGAATCAATTAATATTAGATTTGCACAGATGGAGGAGAAATTGGAGAAATTGGAGGAGAGAATGGAGGAGAGGATGGAACAGAAGCTCAAAGCGATGAGGGTAGACATCTTGACTTCAGTGTTTAAAGTGGCTCGGTGTGTGGAAGAATTGGAGGAAAAGCTAGAAGACTTGTCTCAAAAGAATGCTATATTAGAAGCAAAACTATTGGAGAATGAAAATAAAATGGAAAGGGAACTGTGTCTTGCTCAATATTTCCAGATGCAGTTTGCCATTAGAATTAGAGGCTTAAAGGAGAATACTAAGGAAGATCTAAAGCAGCTGGTTTCTGAGGCTTTTGAAATAGTGTTGAAACAGCCAGCATCTGAAATAAAAGGAGGCATGGACAAAGTGTTTCGTGTGAATTCATGGATTGCCAGACAGAGAAAGTTGCCTAGAGATGTGGTGGTATATTTTGCAAAAAGGGAAACTAGAGATGAAGTTATACAAGCTGCTTATGATACTAAAGTTATGATTGCTAATCAAGAAGTTTTGGTCTTAAAAGAAATTCCTCCAAAGATTCTAAGGAGAAGGAAGGATTTTACATTTCTTGTGCAAGAGCTCAAGCAGCGAGATATAAGGTTCAGATGGGAGATCCCATTGGGGTTGATGGTGACGCACGAAGGTAAAAAGTACCGTTTGGTTACTGTGATGCAAGCGCGTGATTTTTACAATAATGTTTTAAATGCAACGCCATTATCACTTTTGGAAGCTGGAAAGGGATCTGGAGAAGGAGTGCATCAAGAGGCCGAAGATGGTCAGATAGAAGACAAAGGTGTTGGAGGAGATCAAGATACAACCTCGTCGGATGAATCTATAAAACAGAGGGTGACGCGTGCTGCTGCAAAACGATCTAAGAAGAGAAAGTAGCAGGAATTGCAGAAGTCTATGGAACTTTTACGATATAGTCAAGTAGTCAAGTAGGGGAGGGGGGAAAAGATTTGGGTGTAGACGCAATATATTTTTATATTTGGTGGTTCTGTGGAAAGGGTGAGCTTTTTTGGATTGTGGTACTGGAAGAGGAACGGCCGATTACAGAAGAGTTGACTTTAAAGTTTTTTGATTTGGGATCCTTGGTTAATTTGGAAAATTATTTGTAAGAATGTTGTATCATGGAATGGATAAAATGGATGGAGTTTATTTAGGATAAGTATAGGGTTGAGAAGGGTTTTTTTTCTTCTTTTTCCCTTTTTTTTTGTCTTTAATATATATTTAATACTATTAAGGTTTGTTCCATTCTATATAAGCTAGAGAGGGTCCTTTTCTTATTCTAGTTTTTTTTATACATATATTTAATATTGTTAAGGTTTGTTTTATCCTATATAAGCTAGAGAGTGATGGATTTTAGAATTTATAGTTGTTAGTATATGGTTGCTTAGGTTTGTTTTTTTTATATATATATACCTTGTATTCAGCTCTGGGAAGTAGGGGGGGGAGGGGGGAGGTAGGGGGGGAGGAGGGAGGGGGGAGGAGGGGAGGTAGGGGGGGAGGAGGGAGGGGGAAGGGGTTTTTTTTAAAGGAAAATTGTATTTTAAAACTTTTCAATAAAAAAAAAAGTAAGATTTAAAGGGGGGGGGATTAGTGAAGGGTCAAACATCCAATATCTGGCAAGAAATTATCCTGCGTTCTGAGTTGGAACTTTTTTGTCAAATGCATTTTTGCCCAAACTAGCTGCTAAAGAATCAGCAACTATTCTAGCGCAATGCTAGAATTTTACTTACCCAGAAAACTAAATCTAACATGATCAGGCTGTTGTGTTGCTTTGCAAAGTAGATGAGAAGGCTGGTTCTGCAATGCATTAGATCAAATGAATAAATCTATACTCTGATCCATAGGTAGAAAGAACAGAAAATGCTTTTCGGGTAGATTCAGTCAAAAGTATCTCATCCATACATTTGCACATTGCTTTCATGCAAAGAAAAAAAAAGTCAAAACAGAAGAGGACACAAGAAAGATTCAAGATCTGAAGAGTATATGGAGTGGAAAAAAGGTTTAGATGTCCATATGTGGGCTTTGTGGAAGACAAATTGATAGCTTAGTTCAAATTGCCAGCTAAGCCAAGAGTTCACTTGATTTAAAACAAACAATGATCTTCTCTTCAGGACAAGCAGCGCAGCAGAGCACACAACCACGTTAATCTTCTGCCTCATTTAGAGCCAATTACAAGACTTGTGATGTTCTGAAAGCATCCTCAATAAAGTCCAATCAGGCCTTTATCTTTTCCAATCCCTTCCTCCGTGTACAAGCTCTCTTCTTAATACCAATTGCCGACCAAGTTTTTCTATTCAAGAGCATGGATTTTGGTTTAATGATATTATTTGCTACAAAACATACTCAAAACAGCATGAAGGTACTTTTCTTTAAAAAAAAGTAACTAGCAATATTGCTTCAGTCCCTCATAAACTTAATGTGAATAAACTAAGCAACTGTCACTTCAAAGCTAAACCTCACACAAATAGGGTACTTTCAGCATGGTTGCACGCCTACCATTATCATATGATAAAGCAAATAGTCTGATTTGTTCTCACAGGCACAGAATGGGTCCATTGATTGTCCGTCTGCGGAGAGAGACTAGGGTGCTCTGATTAGATGGTGAGGAACAAGCAAATCTGTGTGGAGCTCTGTTTGCGCTACAAAAAGGGAAAGGAAAAAAAACACTTGGCAAATGCCCTGAATGTAAAACAAAAAGATCCTAATTTCAACCTCTGACAAGATTTAAGATCCGGGCATTGAAAAGTTTGCCTCCCCAATATCATGAAAGCTCTGTAATCAGATGAACTGGAGGCCCTCAGTTGTGGCATCATCAGTGAGTTCAGCTCAGTGTGATGGGCAGGAGTTCGGCCTTCTCAGTGGCAGTGTCCCAGTGATTCTCTCCCTATATTTGCCGGACCGTCTGCTCCGGGGAACAACTTCCCATCGCCCAGTGCGCTCACACAGAGAGGGCTTCCTCAGGGTGCCGTCGGCTAGACAATGTCGGCTGGCGACCCCCCAGGGGGAGGGCCTTCTCTGTGGGAGCGCCAGCCCTGTGGAACCAACCTCCCCTTGAACTCCGGATGGCCCCGGATCTCCGGTCCTTTCACCGCGGCCTTAAAACACTTCTTTTCCATCAGGCTGACCTGGACTGACGACAGGGTTTTTTAAAATGTATTTTTAATTTTAATTGTTTAGTCCAACTTATTTATTGGGGCTGTTTATTTAATTTCTTTTAACTTTTGTATTGTTGTTTTTATTGTTGTTAGCAGCCCTGAGTCCTTCAGGAGATAGGGCGGCATATAAGTCCCAAAAATAAATAAATAATAAATAAATAAATATAACTATTTGGCTGACCCATATTCTCTCTCCTTTCGTAAAACAAGTAAAGATGTGCCTTCGCCCACAAATTCCATCTTAAGCCCAGTACTCGTCAATATCTTCATAAAGAACTTACAGTAGATGCGGGAATAGAAGGGCCACTCATCACATTTGCAGATGACGCTAAGTTGGCAGAAGCAACCAACACCCCAGAAGACAAGATCAGGATTCAAAAAGATCTTCACAGACTTGAACAATGGGCCCTATCCAACAACATGAAATTTCATGTGGAGAAAAGCAAGGTTTTACACATGGGCAGGAAAAACCAAAGGAACAAGTACAGATTAGGTGAAACTTGGCTCAGAAACAGTAGCTGTGAGAGGGACCTTGGAGTCTTAGTGGACGATCACTAAAACATGAGCCAGCATGTGTGGCAGCAGTAAAAAAAAAACCCCTAATATAACCCTTGGTTGTATAAACAGAGGCATAGAATCAAAAATCATGTAACGTATTAATACCGCTTTACAAAGCCTTAGTAAGGCCACACGTGGAATACTTCATCCAGTTTTGGTTACCTGCTTGAGCAGGGGGCTGGACTAGAAGACCTCCAAGGTCCCTCCCAGCTCTAATCTGATTGAAACGTGTGAGATAACAATATAAATGTGTGAGATAACAAGACCAGACTTTAAGATTGCCTAACAGTTGGCTCCTCTCTTATTCTAAGAATCAGTGTTGTTTTAATTTTGGCACACTTTCTTTTAAGAATTGTTAGTTTTGTTGTGATGAATTTTTAAAATTTGTATAATTCATTATTCTGGGAAGAAGATAAAAGGGAAAGGAGTCCTTATGCATTTTCCTCCAGTAGTGGCTCAGTGGGTTAGGACGCTGAGCTTGTCGATCAGAAGGTCGGCAGTTTGGCGGGTATAATCCCGAGTGCCGTGTAGCAGAGTGAGCACTTGTTACTTGTCCCAGCTTCTGCCAACCTAGCAGTTCGAAAGCACGTAAAAATGAAAGTAGAAAAATAGGGACCACCACAGTGGGAAGGTAACAGCGTTCCGTGCGCCTTTGGCATCTAGTCATGCCGGCCACATGACCACGGAGATGTCCTCGGACAAGCGCTGGCTCTTCGGCTTTGAAACGGAGATGAGCCCTGGCCCCTAGAGTTGGAAACAACTAGCACGCATGTGCGGGGGAACCTTTACCTTTACCTTTTTACTTTACCTTTAGTCATTGCAGATTACAAGGGACGGTGCTCATCTCTGTTTCAAGGCCATTGAGCCAGCACTGTCCAAAGGCTTTTCCGTGGTCATCTGGCCAACATGACATTGCGGAGCACTATTACCTTCCCACGGAAATGGTACCTATTAATCTACTTGCATTTGCATGATTTCTAGCTTCTAGGTTGGCAGGAACTGCAATGAGGACAGGAGCTCTCCACATTGTGTGGTGATCGGGTCTCAAATCTGGGTTACTGGCTTTCCAGCCGACAAGTCCAGCATCTTAACCCCTGGGCCACTGTGCTGCCCATCCTGGGAAGAAGAGCAATATAGGAATATAATAACAGCAACACTAGCAATAGTAACGACACTCTAGCCTGAAATCATAAGGATTATCAGCTCAGTCAATGTGAACAGTCTATTTCAATATAAGGTCATTTTCTCCAAAAACGAATGTGCCTACATTGCACTTTCCAAATTATGAATAATCATGTAGCTGCTCAAAATTCTGCTGAGTGATTAGTTTTCAACAAAAGAGACAACTGTGAAGGGCCTGGAATCCACACTAATGATAATGTGTAACAACAGATCAGACTACAACTAAAAGCTTCCTCATGTAATACCCAAGATTCATGGGTCTATCTCAGTTTATAGTACAGGTAATGTCCCACGTATGACCCAATTGTGCCCCAAATTTTTGTTTCTAAGCCAGAGAATTGTTAAGTGGCTTTTGCCCCATTTTACGACCTTTCTTGCCACCGTTGTTAAGTGAATCACTGCAGCTGTTAAGCTAGTAACCTGGTTGTTAAGTGAATCTGGGTTCCCTTTGGATGTTGCTTGTCAGAAGTTCGCAAAAGGTGATCACATGACCCTAGAGAATATTGCAACCGTCATAAATATGAGTCAGTTGCCAAGCGTCTGAATTTTAACCACGTTACCGTGGGATGTTGCAGGGGTCTTAAGTGGGAAAAATGGTCACAGGTCACTTTTTTTCCAGTGCTGTTGTAACTTTGAACAGTCACTAAATGAAGTGTGGTAAGAACAAGGACTACCTGTAACTGACCAGGCTTTCCATAGCATCAATCAGGTCTTACACAGGATCCTTATAAACCTGGGTTTAGTGCTTTTTTTTTTTGAAAGACTTGTAGCTCCATGTTGGATAGAAGGTTGATTTAAATAAAAATGGAGATGCAGATTTGGCCATTGTGTGTCCAGCCACAAATACGTACATTACAGATTTTCCATTACTTCTTCTGAGAAGGAGCTCCGCATGACCACGCTTTTATTACTTTCCTACTCCATGAGTTACATTTGAACGCTGTGAGCCATGGCCATTTACGGCCAGCACTCCCATTCCTTTGCAGCACTCCTTGAGGACACAGCTCCCATCCACCCACTCCTTCACCTTCTGTCCCTCTTCTTTACCTTTGATCTGTCAGCTTGGCCATTTCTTGACCAAGGTTTAATTTTTCTTCAAGAAGACTATCAGAGCCATGGCTGGAAATAGCTTGCCATGTCAGCTTGCAGGGCTGACAAGTAAAGTTTCACAGCCAATTTAAGAGATGTCCATGCCAGCTGTTCTAAACTCCTGTCCATAGTCAACCGCCCCGAGTCCTTCGGGAGAAGGGCGGTATACAAATTAAATTAATAAATAAATAAATAATAAACCATCCCCACTCTACCATATACTGAGAAGGGAAATTGGTGGCTGTTTTGCCCTCTGGCAGCTGATGCTTGGTGGAAAGGGAAAGAAAGCTAGAGGAATCTGCCTATCACTTGCCTTTTAACTTTTCCCATATTAAAATATAAATACAGCACCATTTGCTCTCCTCCTTAGTGAGAAACAATATGGTTGAGCAATAAGGGCAGCACACTTTAGGACAGCAATCCTAAATTAGGAGCCCTGGTGGGACAGTGGTTAGAATGCAGTATCGCAGGCTAATTCTGCCAACTGCCAGCAGTTCGATTCTCACCAGCTCAAGGTTGACTCAGCCTTCCATCGTTCCGAGGGCAGTAAAATGAGGACTTAGATTGTTTGGGGCAATCTGTTGACTCTGTAAACTGCTTAAGGGGAGCTGTAAAGTACTGTGAAGTGGTATATAAGTCTAAGTGCTATTGCTATTGCTATTGTTTCCTATTCTATAGTCACTTAATTTTTGATGTTGTCCATCTAATGCATTCAAGGTATTCAATTGGCCCCAATCCTTATGTTCAGTGAACACTGCTAGGATTTTTTCCTACTGCATACTATAGACAGAATCATTGTTTTATTCTTTACAAAAGGTTGCAATGGTGAGCTATATTCTGTCCCTGCAAATGCTGATCCCCTGTGCAGAAGTAATGGCCTTTTCAGGAGGAAACAGTTCATTATGTCAGTGGTTTGGGGAAATTCAATAATAAGCTTTAAAAATTTGCTCAAGGAGAGACATGTCCTGACATATCCCTCTCCATGTCATGCAGGCTTCACAGAATTGTACTGCTAAAGAAGGCACTCCACAGAGCAAATAAAAAATGTTCTGAATGAGGGTCATCTTGTCCTCCTTGTGCAATCATAGCAAACTTGCAGCAAAGCATTTGTTATGTCACACCTGAAAAATAGATGTGTGAAATGCTTTGATCACCATCCTTTGGAATATATCAGCCCACTTTATTTTTCATTTTTATCGACATCAGGTTGGAACTTGAAAAGTTTGAAGCCTGAATCATCTAGACCAGAGGTTCCCAACCTTTTGGGCACCAGGGACCGATTACGTGGAGAGAGGATTTTCTGCGGATCGGAGAGGTCATGGTTTTGTGTGCTGCTTGCATCCCGTGGATGGGGCTTTCCTTGTTTCTGTGGCCCAGTTGCTGGCATGCCACAGTCCGGTACTGGTCCACGGACCAGGAGTTGGAGACCCCTGATCTAGACCTTTGTGTTTCATTTTGCATAGGCAAGAAGCTGACAGAGCCACAATTCCTTCTTGTAATGTGACTTTACTTTGTAGGCAGGAATGTTTTGTCATGGTGCATCATCAGTGAAATTGTTTCTGATGTGCATTCTGAGATGACAGTATTCCATAAAAACACTGGATGCTGACATTTGTTGTATGATCATATTTATTCTGTTAGATCAGGGTGGGGGAATCTTTAGTCTTCTATATGCACCTGAACTGTAATTCCCAGCATTCTTCTCCCTCTATATTGAGTAACAGCATTTCTCCATGGAGAAGACTCTTCCTGAGCTCTTCTCCACCACAACTTTATCTCCTTGTCCCAAATGGTGCTTTTCCCCCTTTCAGTGTATGGATTGCCTGTTAAGTTTGAATTATGACATCTGTTGAGGGAAACAGAGGGAATCTTGTCAATTTAACATTATTTGGTAGACTACCTAAATTCAGGTGGTATTTCCTGAAAGGAAGGATAGTTGTGTTGTTCAGTGGCAACTTTCTCTTCGTTCTGTCTATCAATGTTGACACAGTTGACACATACCTTTGATGTGTCTGTAAGCAACATGAAAATACAGTTGAAGTTCAGAATGTCAAAGTAATATAAACAGATTAGAACTTCTAATTTATTCCAAAGTCCATATTTTGAGGAAATTGTCTCCTCCTTATAGCTCCAACTAACTATTCTTATATATTTACCTTTATTATCAGGTATGTACAACTGAGTTTTATGGAGTATCCCCCCTCCCCCTGAAGATCTCTCTATAAACAACTAGCTGCAAGCTCCTTCGGGATCAATGAAAAGACCCTCACATCACTGTGATAAGTCATAGGTAAGCTGAGGTGAGACTACAATTTAACTCTTTATAATGATTTGTCCATTATAATCGTATGTGTGCCTACTCTAAAGAATATCCCACTGAATTCAATATTTTCTCCTAAGTGTTCCTTAGATGGTGGTTTACATGTCATTATCTGTCCCAAGGCTTTGAAATGATCATCTCCATGAAACATGTGTATAGAATACACCATATGAAATTATATTAGATTTTGCTTAAAATAGGAAAGCTTTCTTTTTTTTTCTTTTCTACTCAACAGTACGATATACATAAAGGATTGTATTTTGTATTTTGATTGTATTAATGAGATGGTGTTTAGTTACTCACCGCATACACACAGACACATGTGCAAAGATGGATTATTTTATAAGATACGTAATGATTTCATATACTTGCATCCCAACAGCCTATTGTCCAAAACGGAGGAACAGGAATTAAAAATTATACTTTATTTAGATATGTCTGTCCTTGCTTTTCTGCTTGGACTTCTGGTTCCTGAGCAGAATCAACGTTTAATTCCCACTGAAACGTATTTTCATATCTCATTGCAGCATCTCAAATTCAACCACACACACAGACACCCTTTTTTTTTTTTTTTTTTGGTCATACTGGAGTGAAATCGGAAGTTACTGTCATTCCTTTATGAGACAATCTTATGTAAAAGCTGCTTAGAGCACAACCGGCCTCTTCTTCTATTCTAATTTATGTGGCCACAGGAACAGTACATATTACAGTCAATTATCAAATCAGTTTGGCAATGTAGAAAATGGCAAGCCACCTTCTATTTACAACTCAGCAGATGTTTGCCTGTTTCCTTCCTCTTTTCTTTAGCAAGCCTTGCAAGCAAAATCTCTTCCCCCTGCCTTCCCACCCTGCCATTTTGTCTCCCCTTCAAAAATATGCAGGCATGAAGTTCCTTGGAGCACTGTAGAAGAAGAAAAGAATGGAAGTGCTGTAATTACTAAGCCGTGGTGGCACAGTGGTTAGAATGCAGTAAGGTAAAGGTTCCCCTGCACATGTGTGCTAGTTGTTTCTGACTCTAGGGGCCAGTGCTCATCTCCGTTTCAAAGCCAAAGAGCCAGCGCTTGTCCGAGGACGTCTCCATGGTCATGTGGCCGGCATGACTAGACGCCAAAGGCGCACAGAACGCTGTTACCTTCCCACTGTAGTGGTCCCTATTTTTCTACTTGCATTTTTACGTGCTTTTGAACTGCTAGGTTGGCAGAAGCTGGGACGAGTAAGAGGCGCTCACTCTGTCATGCGGCACTCGGGATTCGACCTGCCAAACTGCCGACCTTCTGATCGACAAGCTCAGCGTCCTAACCCACTGAGCCACCGCATCCCTTCTTAGAATGCAGTAACTGTAGGCTAATTCTGCTGACTGCCAGGAGTTTGATCCCCACGGGCTCATCCTTCCATTCTTCTGAGGTCGGTAAAATGAGAGGTCAGATTGTTGAGGGAAATATGCTGACTCTGTAAACCGCTGAGAGAGGGCTGTAAAGCACTATGGGGCAGTATATGTCTAAGAAAGTTAGTGAATCATTATTGTCTTGTTGATAGTTCTTTTTGGCTTTATGCTGGTCAGTCAGCATTGGCACGGAACACAATAAGAAGATTTAGAAGAATTTGAACTTCCTTCTGTGCACGTATTTTGCCGGAGCAGAGAGGAGTGACCGCAACAGACTGAGGCAAAAATGAAGGAAAAATGTTAAGTAAAGACGACTCCGTAATGTCTATTTTCACAAAGATTTTCATATTTTCCAAATATGGCTTCATCCTTTCTCTTATTTCCTTCTGACCATTGTTTGGAGAAAAATGTTTTTCCTAATGTGCCTTGTCATATGTACTTTTTTTTTGATAAGGTACAAATTTCAATTATATATGATGCCTTAATACACAAACTGCCCCAGGCAAAGTTGGTGCCTATATCAGTGCCAGAAAAAAAGCTTCAACCCTCACAACTCTTAGCCTCTGCAGCTATTTTCCTTAAAGACTGTCTTTTTCAGTCACATCTAGGAATTTGGCCATTTTCTTGCAAATTAAAAAAAAACACAACACCAGCAAATGTAGCAGAAGTCTAAAATATGACTCTTCCAAGATTTCTCTTCCATAAAGCTCATAAAGCCTGTCCTTTGGAATTTGATAGAAACATTATTTCTTAGCTATAATCATATCTGTGTTGCTTTTTTATTATATGTGTATCAATAGACAATCACAATTTGCAGGATCAAGGCTACATTCAAGGCTGCGCTTAGATGTTCTTGCAGTTTCAAAAAGGGAAATAATTTAATTGATGGGGAGGAGGCATGCTAGCTGTATTTAATTAATTACATTTTATATGGACTAAATTGACATTAAAATCAAATTTGGTTTGTATCTCAGCCTTCCCTTGCCTCTTAGTACAGCGTTTCTCAACCCTGGCAACTTGAAGATGTATGGACTTCAACTCTCAAAATTGTCCAGCCAGGGAATTTGGGGAGTTGAAGTCCACCCATCTTCAAATTGCCAAGGTCGAGAAATACTTTATTTTTATTTTATTTTTGAAAAACCCTCTTACATATCTCTTACATATCTCTTACATATCATCCAAAATTTACATACATTGGGTCTACAAAAACACCGATATTTAGATGTTTGATCCTCAAAAAATAATAACCTGTGAAAATGTATGGTAGAAACGGACAACTTTTATTAACATGTGGGACCAAACATCCTTTTATCTGATTTGCCTTGGGTAGTAGTAAGTGTGGCCAGTGAGTTTATGATATGCTGGACTAAACGTGTTAAAGCTTTGGGACTATTTAAACATTTCTGGAAAAGGGTAGTGATAAAGACCAGTTGGATACCTGACAAATATGAAGGCACCCACTTTTTTCTTTAAAGACCCTCAAAACTAGTAAAACTCTTTTGCGGGAAGACTTTTTTCTATAGGAACTCAAGGTGGTGAATACATATCACCTCTTTTTTGTCTCTTTTGCAACAAGAACCACCTCTAAGATAGGCTGCTTTGACACACTGTCCCCAAACCACCCACTGAACTGCTTGTTCATTGCTGTAATCTCTTCACCACTCTGGTCCTCAGTTTGGGGATGCTATGGGTGCCTTACCTATCCACAAAATCTCTCACACAACCAATTTGCCTCTTCACTTCCCTCAGTTTTCCATGATGGTGGCTCTGGGGGACCAAATGGCTTGCTGGGATTATGTGCAGCCTGAGGAATTCTTACCTCTTTTTCAGAGAGGCCTCGGGAGGCTGTGGACTGTTTGTAATTCTATTGTCAAAATGGAATCAGACAATGGCAATCTGTGCATTTGAAAGCCTGGAGAGCTGGAGAAAGAACATCTGTAGTTCTCCGCTGTTGCTTCCAACCTTCTGGGATCATAAGTTGTATTAGACCTGAGCTCTTTGATAAATACTTACCATATTATTTTGTGGAATGGTCTCAGAAGCCTTTCCGGACAATGGCTGTTTTCAAGGACATAAGATATTTTAAAAAAAAGGAAAAAAAGAACCCCAAATATCCCTACAGAGGAAATAGAACTAAGGCACTTATGTAGGCTATATAGATAATAATCAGGCTTAAATTGTGCTAGAAACACACTAGGAACATCTGTAGTGTAAGTGTTGCACTGTTAAACTGTTTCTCACCTGCCAGTATGCAGGTCATTTCACCAGCTGAAGTTGCTAAGTAGTCTTCAGGTGCAACCCCAGGGAATGTGCACTGAGAAATAAAACATCAGCTAAATTGTTTAGCACATTATTTAGCACCTGCAACACGAATGATATTGTTAGGATGTTCTACACGCAGTTCCAATGGTATAAGAAAGGAATAAGCTGCCAAGTAGCAAAAGAGCTTCTTGTCAAAGCCAGGTTGGGAGTCCAAATTCTGCAGCTTTTGGAGAAAACGGTGCTTGCAAGCAGTTTGAAGATGTGGTTGGGACAAGGAAATGGGTTCAAAGCATCTGGAGCTATGAAATTCATTCTAACCTAAAAGAGGGATGGAAATAGTTTTCACATAAATAAAAATAGGCCACAAAGTGAGGCGTTAGATCAGACAGATCCAGTGGTGGGATTCAAATACCTGAACATCCGGTTCTCTGCGTGGATGCAGGCCTGGGCCTCTGAGGACTAGAATGGAGTTCCAAAAGTGACATCCACGCACTTCTGGTGGGCCGTTCTAGGCCTGAGAGATCTCCTCCAGGGCTCCGAAGCCTAGAATGGACTTCCAGAAGCAGCATGGGTTTAGCCGGTTTTCTGAACTCAACAAAATTTAGCTACCGGTTCTACCGAACTGGTGCGAACCGGCTGAATCCCACCACTGTACAGATCGCTGTAGCAATGGAGGCCAGGAGCTTGGATTATACTCACAGAATATATCTAACCTCTCGTTTTAAACATCACTGGGCTGATAAAAAGGAAGAGGAAAGAGAAAACAAGGAACAGAAGTAAGAAAGCAGGGAGTAGCTCAGTTTAAAGGCAGAATATGATATAAAAAGTATGGAGTTGAGGAAAGGCAGAGGCTTCCAGAGTAGGAATTGGCAGAGATGAATAATGGACACGATATTTCACCAAAACAATGCAAGCTCTGCCCCTTTTGTGATGTTGTGCAAATTGTAATGTATCGGGCCTTGTTTTACTGAGTGTACCACGTGGGGTTTGAATGCTGCAAGTTTGCTTAAGCAGGGAGCTGGCCAACGGCTCCCAGCTTCTCAGACAACCCGTCTCCAGAGCCGCCATTGGCTGCCTCTAGGGTGGCAATAGGTTGCTTTAAACCTATTGGCCACCACCTAGAGGCCAGGGTATAAATAGCTGCATTTGCAGCCCTGTTTCCCAGTTCAGTTCCTGCAAGCAAATAAAGAATGTTGCTGACTGAACTCACCTGCCTCGTCTCTTCTCTCAAGCAACAAACCCAGTACACAACACAAACATAGAAAATGTGAGGCTGATGGTACCTTTTTGGTAAGAGGGCTGCATCCTGCAGTTGTCCTTGGCCTCCTGTTATATTGCTCAGAATAAGGAAAGGTTGTGGCCTGTGAAAAGTATTAGATTTATCTGCTTAGTTCATATTTATATTCTTCAGCATGATTTAGCTATGCTTCTGTTCTAGCTATGCTTCTTTACTTTTCATATAACTTTGCACAGAAACCTGTGTGCACTGTAAAGCCGTTCATTTACACAGGTATTCTTCTCAAACGCAACATATTCAGACATACTGTATCTTTTCTCCAAAATGCATTGACATTTTGGTACATTTAAGCTAACAGAAATGCATTGCAGTCTCCAAGAATTAGAAAACCTGGAAGATTTGCAGAACTTCGTGGTAAACCCAAGGTATAATAATGAAATCGAGGAGGCTGCAAAAAAATGAATTCCTCAAGGTTTCAGAAGTGAAAGCTTTCCATAGTCAAAACCCAGGTAGTGAGGGGAAGGCTAAATTTAACTTACTGATTTGAATTCATTATCCAATGCTTAGAAGCCAAGCTGTACCTCATTAAAAAGCGGCACCAAGATCAAACATCCAATTCTGAAGAAACTTTTCTTCTTCCAGTAAATTCTCTCCTCTTCTATTTATTTCCCCTAGGGAACTTTCAAGTTTATTTCATATTTCTTCCGATAGTATCTAGGAATTAATCTTATTGTTGTACAACAGCAGAAGTAGTGCCTATTATTTATCTCTCCTTCATTCTGCATTCTCTCTGATTTTTTTAAAGAGCCTTACAGATGGAGTTTTGTTATGATGTCTCCCATTTAAATTAACTACTGCAGTAGGAAATGATAGAGGCTGTAGGTAGGCCTTGGAGATAAGATTCCACTCGGAGTGTTTGAACACTGACAGCCTTCAGCCCCTGTTAATAAAGTCGGAGCAACAGTTTCCACCTCCATTAGAACTGGCTCAAGGTTGACTCAGCCTTCCATCCTTCCGAGGTAGGTAAAATGAGGACCCAGATTGTTGGGGGCAATAAGCTGACTTTGTAATAATGCCGCTTGGGGGTGTGTGTGTGAAAGCCCTAATAAGCAGGCATATACATAGAATGAAGGCTACTGCTAAGCTTGTAAGCAGCCCTGAGTCTTCAGAGAAGGGCGGGATATAAATGGAATAAAAATAAAAATAAAATAAAACTTCAGGAACACCCAACCATTTTTTTTTCCATTAAATCAAAAGAGAAGTGGTGGGTGGGGGTGCGGGAAAGGTCAGAAGAAATTTTCCTCATAGCAGCAGTTTATCATGTCATATTATTTGGGTATCACTGTCCAGTGTCTGACTCCAGTTTCATTAATGGAATTCTTTTTTTGGGGGGTGGGGTGGGGGGCTAAAAGAGTTCCAGGATGTCTTCCAATCACCAGTTTCCTCGATATGGACCTCACAAGGACCCAGAAGTAATTTTTTCATTTTAGCTGTATGCTCTATTTTCATTTCTTTGCTGAAAATTAAAAATATGTTTTAAATGATTGCAATATCTCCATCCCCTAATTTAAAATTCCAGTTTCTCTCAAGTTTTTAAACAATGGGCTAATTTTTACTTCTATTGCCATACCACTGATGTTTTTTTAAACTGTGCACTACTTTTAATGGTAGGCTTTATAAAACACTTTGAAATTTAAAAGCAAAAAAGTGAGAGGAGGGAAACATCTGTCCAAAATCAATAATAATGATGATGAAGATAATAATAATGATGATAATATGGCCCATGGAAATAACATCAAGATTCTGAATGAACAGAATATGATTATTATAACTATAATCCTGTATTTAGCTCTGGGAAGTGGGGGGGGAAAGTGGGCGGGTTTGGGGTGGGGGGAATTTGGGGATATATTGTAAAATCTTGTTTTTGTAAAACTCTTTAATAAAAAAAAAGATTCTGAATGAACAGGACCCCTACAGTTTCCTGGGCAGCCTTCAAGCACACTGAAGTCAAGAAGAAGGTTGGAAGTGAATATATCATAAGAGCAAAGAAGATCTTAAAGTCCAAAGTCAGTGGAGGAAATACATCAAGGCAATGAACACCTGCAGAATTCCAGTCATTTGATATACAGCTGGAATAGTGGACTGAACTCAAGAAGAACTAAAAGCCATGGATAGGAAGACCGGGAAAATAATAACAGTGAAACATGCCCTTTATTCACACAGTGATGTTCACAGACTGTACTTACCAAGGCAAATAGGAGGTGGGCATGATATGCAAGTATATCAGACAGATCAAGAAATACTAGAAAGAAGTTGAGAGCTATGTCAGAGGTTCAGCCATCCTGGACAGGTCTCATCAGAGGAGTCAGACAAGGAGTGACTCTCCCGTGAACAATAAGGTGAGATATAATTTCCATAAACCCACATTACACTGGTCATTTCCCAGGTCAGTGATGTTGACAGACTCCGATTACCAAAAAAAAGCATAGGAGGACATGGAATGTTGCAAGCACATCAAACAGTTGAAGAAGAAAAACAGGTATTGTAAGAATATTTGAAAGAAGTGAGGAAGATGTATGAATGTAGTAAAAACCATGAAGGCTTACTGAATACCAGCAAGGCAAAACTAGCTTAGAAATAAGACCAAATGAAGAATAACATAGAGACATGGCAAAGCAAGTTATCACATGCTCAGTACCTTAAAAAATAGCAGGCAAAGCAGATAACAAGACCTGGCAATGACTAAGAGCAGGAAAATTGAAAACTGAGTACACAGATGAAGCCTCAAGAGCAAATGCATAAAATCCCAGAATTGAGAAGACACCAACAGACGGCAAATGCCGCTTGGTATCCGCTGTTGCAAGAATATCACACAGACTGGCTGCAAACAATGGCATGACAAACAAACAGCAATGGTGCATTGGAATATCTTTAATAAACACCATTTGCCTCAAGCAGGAACTGATGGGGCCACAAAATAAAGAAAATAGTAGATAACGTAGAAGCTAATGTGCTGTGGGAATTCAGTCAGACCTGCCAAATAACATCCCAGGCTTAACAATTGTTAAGAAAGACAAAAAAATAATCTGGATAGTGGATGTGGCTCTATTTGGAGACAGCAGAATAGAAGAGGAAGAATTGGAGAAAACCCACAAAATACAAACAACTGCAAATAAAAGCAGAATGACTGTGGCAAAAACAAAGCAAAATTAGTATCAATAGTAATAAACGTCTTAGGTGCGATCCCCAAATAACTGGAGCACCACTTGAACCCCATCGACATTGACAAAATCACTGTCAGTTGCAAAAGGCTGCATTACTTAGAACAGCCTTGCAATAACTTTAATATTTATTATTCAGCTGTCTGACTATTTGGACAACCATAATTTATTATACTTGCATGCTGCCCAACTTTGAATGACTCTGGGTGACTCACCACAATTAAGGAAGTTACAATCAAACCAGTAAAATGTAAAAGCTGGATAAAAAAATGCCAGGCAAAATGAAATGTAGGGACCCACTTTCCCTTGCCACTCTTCTCCAGGACTTCACAACTCTTCACAAACAACAGCAGAGTGAGATCCACCTGGATTTCAAGGGAACTTTGTTCCAGAGAGCAAGAGGAGAGTGTGAGGAGGTGTGTTTCTGGGGCCCCAAAAGATGACATAGTTTAATCAAAGGAAGCTGGAGCACGCCAGTCCTGTAGGGTCAAATTGGTTGGGTAGATGTAATGGGAGATAAGTGATCCCTCAAATAATAAGGCCTTATGCCATGCAGGGCTTTATGGGTAATAACCAGAACATCTATGCAACCTTATCAAAACTGCCTGACCACTCAACCCACTACAGCACAAACAACACAAGCTATGAAAAGGATAACACTGCCAAACATTTCAGGAATAACCAACAGACTACTATAACCACATGGCCTCACCTTGACATACAACTAAAGCCTTCCAAAACATCTTAAGTAAATTCAAAGACCCAGTAGCCCATGGGAAAAAACCCCCAGATGTCATCTACAACATATAATGTAAGGACTGTAATAGCCACTATGTAGGACAGGCAGGCAGAAGACTAACAAAACGCATCCATGATTACCAACTAGCAGTCAGAAGTCACGATAAAAACTTCCTAATGTCACAACACATGGACTGACTCAATCATAGTTTCAACTGGAAAACTGTGAGCATTCTAAACCAAGTTAAATCCAAAAATGCAAGGGAATTCCTAGAAGCTGGGCACTCAGATATGTCAACCATCAAGAGATACATAAAATTAAAACCTATCCACAAATTGTTGAAAAGAGAGAATTAAAAAAGCTAAGAAGGAAACCAAAAGACCAGAATACATGCACTTCAGCATCCAACCCTCAGATAAGCAGGGATTAACCCCAGACAAACAATCAGGGAGAAATCAGTACCTCAATCAAAGAATTACCAAGGAGAAAACCACATCCTTACCAAGGACTCCACATTTTTGTATGGAACTACTCCTAACCTTGATATATAAAGTTAATATTTCCCAGTTACTGTACATAATTTTTAATGCATATTTTAGTAGAAAATCTTATGTTTACTAGTAGTATCTATGCCATTCAACATGCTTTCCATGCTGCAACCTTTTTTTCGTAACCTCTCTCTATTCAAGTAAGCATGCTAAAGGTCAGAAATGTGAACACCATTTGCTCAGACATCAAAACAACAAACCTGTCAAAAAGAGTTCCAAAATAGAAATGCACTTATTATTTTTCTTCTTGTTGTATTCACTTAGCCCTATCCCTTTCAAGCTGCAGCAGCTGGTGAATATTTAGAATTCTACTTGAAGTCTCACCAGTTTTGATCAGCAGATCAGGCCACCGTCAGGGGATAAATCAATTGCCAGCAGATGTGGATTGCTATTTGAGTATGAGGGATGAACAGCTTAATTGGGGGGAGAGATGTTAAAAGTTAAATTGACAGTCATGTAAAAAAAAAATATTGAACTCCCAGTGCTATAATTTGTGTCTGAAATGAGCACTGAGTTGCACTGCTCATTAAGAGGGAGGCACTGATGTTTGTTATACATGTCTTACACACTCTGTGCCTGGAAGTAAATTAAGACCAGAGGGCACACAATCTGAAAATAAGGGAAACAAAATATCATTCTTCGTTCTTCAATGAAACAGTGCACGCGCACACACACACACACACACACACACACAGAGAGAGAGAGAGAGAGAGAGAGAGAGAGAGAGAGAGAGAGAGAGAGAGAGAGACTTTCTTAGAGGTAAATAAGTTTCTGACCAAGGAATACATTTACTTGTATAGGTAGTTCTTGACTTACAAGCATAACTGCACCCGAAGTTATGGCCGTAAGTCATGCTGGTCCTGATTGTGCCCAATTTTGTGATTATTTTTGTGACAGTTGTTAAGCAAATATGGCAATTGTTTAACCAAGCCCTTGTCTGCAATGGGCATTTTTACTATAACGTAGAAGTAAATGACAGCAAAAGACATTGTAAATTGGAGTCATGTGACCACAGGATGCTGCATAATGTGGATTATAAATGTGGGGCAGTTGTCAAATGCCCAAGATGTGATCACGTGACTCCAGTGGGTGGGTGGGACCTGAGGCTATCAGAACTTTGAATCCGAGTCATAAGTAGCCCTGGGGAGGTCCCTCATAACTTTGAATGGTCAATAAGGAAATGCCACCATAAATATTTCTTTTACCATACCATTTAATCTACAAATAAACATTGGCATAAATTATCATAAAATGACCCCTACCCTAAAATAAAATCAGAGGACAAATTTAAACTTGGCTACCTAAGAAATTGGAGGTCTTTTTTATACCAAGGAAAGGACAATAATACCCCATTTCTACAGGCTGACTATTTCTGCATATCTGAGTCTGAATTGCCCAAAAAAGAAAGATCTTCAACAAGATCTTAATAACACCAGGACTACTATAGAATCTGGATATCAGCATGTCTTCCAGAACTTTTGCATAGTTCAAGAAAAAATAAATACCTTTTCTCAAATGAATTTTCAAAACAGACAATCTTTCAGCTCAATAGCTTAAATCTATAGTCTAAGCATTTCTCCTCCTGTAGTCCTGGTAGATTTAGGCTGTTTTTTTAAAAAAAAAATGTTTGTATTTTTCTTTTTTCCCCCATTTTGGATTTTGATTTTTTCCTCCGGTTGTATTTTCCCCTCTCTATTAGATTTTAATATAAAAGTAATCAGATTTCCTGTAGTTGCTGTTTGAATTTTAATTTGATGCCTGTGTACATATGCTTTCTCATATGCCTATCTCACAGTTCCAATGTGACTATGCAATAAGGAGGCAAGGAAGACAGCAACATCCAAGTACCACCAAAGAATAAGACAGCTCTTGAAGAGCCAGCTCAGTGGGAAGAACAACATCCATGCCATCAACATATATGCCCAGCCAAAGAAGCTGCCAGTACAAACACCTGGAAACCTCTTCACAATGTACGGAGGTTGCTAACTCATGTCCAACACCCAGAGACTGTACACTACCTGGAATGAGGGCATTCAATGTGTGATGGTTGTCAAGACCACTGTCTTAGAAGAAACCCAGAACATCCAGTAAGATGGCATCCAAAGATATGTTACTGAGACAAAGCCTGGGGCAGCAGCAGATATGGGAAGAAGACCTAACAGAGGAAGGGCCACAGCAACATAAACTCTGAATGAGATGTATCATTGACAGATAGATAGAATGCAGGATATTGGGAAATCCTACCAAACGCTCCAACAAGATCCCAAGAAGAGCACCAGAGCTTTCTGTCGAGAAAAGTGCAGAGCTAGGAACAGCAAAGGTAATGCACATAACCCTCAAACTTCCAAGGCTCTGGTAGAAGACATGAGACTGAGGAAGACACAGGCCAAACATAGGGGTAAGAAGGAATGAAATCTTTTTTTTTCTTTTTCTTTTAATATAAAACACCAAAAATTTCTTCTTCTTCTTCTTCTTCTTCTTCTTCTTCTTCTTCTTCTTCTTCTTCTTCTTCTTCTTCTTCTTCTTCTTCTTCTTCTTCTTCTTCTTCTTCTTCTTATTATTATTATTATTATTATTATTATTATTATTATTATTATTATTATTATTATTATTATTATTATTATTCCTTAACTCAGAATCATTTGGGGTTCTTCCACTGTGTCTATATGTCCAGTGACATGTTATTTTTAACTCTTGAAGGTTTGTGATCTCTATCAAACAGGATTTATTTTTTACATATTAAATGAAAACTAAAAAGCAAGGTGAGGTGGGAAGGGTGAGAAAGCGACATTCTTTCAAAAACAAAAAAACCCTGACAAGAAATTTGATTGGTCAGTTATATATTTGTGGCAATTCAAAATTGTCTGGATGAGTTGCTATTTTAATTAAGTTTTCCAATTTTATAGTTATCATTCATGCTACAAAGTTCCTGCAACTAAACACATACTGTTATTGTTTGCAGATGGTATTTTGGACCCTGTTAGAGATTTTTAGAAGATCTTTGCCACATTTTATGGTGATTGTATGGTAATTTTTGAAAATATAACAAATTGAAATAGATCTCATACATTGCCAGTTGGCATAATATTTCTGTTGGGATATATCTGAACTGAGCTTTTGTTTAATTATTTGGATTTTTTAAAATATGTGTGGAAAATATTCCCAGAAAAATAGATTTGTCAATAGAAGTATTTTAAATTAAGTAACACAAAGCAATGGCCTTAATATACAGTATGGCTGGAATGCTTATGAATTTGTGGGGATACATATTTTGAAAAGGAGTATATAGTTTAAGAGGAATGCCCATCTTAATTTAATTTAGATAAATTGACAAGTTAATGCTTAATTTTTAATGGAATGTCAGACTTTAAGGTTCTTGCTTACTAAATTGCAACTCCTTTATGAACACGGGGGCTTCAATTTTCCAGATACTTAACTGTATCATTGGCTACACATATTAAAGGAATTTGGAGTCGGTTGGAATAAATAAATCATGTTAAATGGAACTTAATGTGTGGTCCTGGCTCTTCATGCCTGAGAGCCAGTGCACTTTGGATTTTAAGACCTTTCAAATTAATTAAATAAATAAATAGAACATTCTTCCATGTTGGGGGGGGGGAGGTCTTTTTGGGTTCTCAGAGAAACATGACGGGTAGAATTTTGTAAACCAAAAGAGAACAGAGTATTGTAAAAGTGCAAAGACACTAGAAATGCTGAAGAGACCACTGTGAAAGCCTATAGATCAGGGGTGTCAAACTCAATTTCATTGAGGGCCACATCAGCATTGTGGTTGCCCTCAGGGGCCTGGGTGGGTGTGGCCTACTGGGTGGGCGTGGCTAGAGTGTGTATGGCCTACTGGATGGGCGTGGCCAGCTCTACATCATTCGCATCAAGGGTGCCTATGGGGGCCTGGGCAGGAATGGGACAGATATGAGGGTCTCTGGCAGAAGGAGGGTCTCTGGGCCAGGGACAAGGCAGTGGGGGCTGTTCCCTCACTGTTTCCAGCATGGCTTCGCGGGCCACATGAAACCACTTCGCAGGCCGGAACTGGCCCCCGGGCCTTGTGTTTGATATGTCTGCTATAGATAGTGGCCTTTTGAGAAAGAGAGAGAGAGAGAGAGAGAGAGAGAGAGAGAGAGAGAGAAACCAAATTTGTTGCTTTCCCTTCCTTTTCTGGATTATAAATTAAGATTGAGAGAGATGGCTACCACCAGAAAAGCAGTGAAAGAAGGGAGCGAGCATCAGGGATTACAGCAGATATTTTACTTACACTGTAGGATCTGATATAAAACATATGTGCTTGAAGAAATGGGACTATCATAATGTTAGGGATGGCAGAAGTGATAGAGGAAAAAATGGTGACTTTGGAGGAAAGAATGGATAAAGAAAAACGGAAGAAACTGGAATACAAATAAGAGGAGAGTTAAGCAAATTAAAGAAAAAGTAAACATTTTAGAAACCAGGACAGAAAGTAAAGAGACAAAGATTCAAATATGGTGCTGCTATTAGCACTAAGAGAAATAAAATAATTTGCTTGAGGGCAGTCCTGGAAGAACCTGGTGAGGACATAAGAGAGGATAATTCAGGCTTTCACATTTTTGGAATGGGATGAAGAAGATATGGAGGCAGAAGTGAACAAAGTGTTTAGAATCAGAAATAAACTTTGTTCAGAATGCTAAGTCTGATCTTGGCTCCAACCTACTGCTAATCAGTGAAGAAATAGAGCTGCTTAAGCGCTTGGACAACTCAAAATATTTGCTATAATATTTTCATAAACAAAGGGAAACTAACTTTCTATCTGATCTCCTGTAATCACTATTCCAAAACAGGGGGAAAAACACAAATATATCTTAAACCAGACATGTCAAACACAAGGCCCGGGGGCCAGATCCGGCCCGTGAAGTGGTTTCATGCGGCCCGCAAAGCCATCCTGGAAACAGTGAGGGAACGGCCCCCACTGCCTTGGCCCTGGCCCAGAGACCCTCCTCCTGCCAGAGACCCTCAGATCTGTCCCACTCCTGCCCAGGCCCCCATAGGCACCCTTGATGCGAACGATGTAGAGCTGGCCACGCCCACCCAGTAGGGCATACGCACTCTAGCCACGCCCACCCAGTAGGCCACACCCACCCTGGCCACACCCACCTGGCCCCCTGAGGGAAACCGCAATGCTGATGAGGCCCTCAATGAAATTGAGTTTGACACCCCTGTCTTAAACAATATCAGTGTCAATGGCCAGCAGAAGAAACAGGAGATCAGAAAAATTCAAAACCAATTTGTGACATGTCTGAAATATCACAGGAGAACTCCTAGCCCAGGGGTAGGCAACCTCGGCTCTTTTATGACTCAACTCCCAGGATTCTGACTCAGGAATTCTGGAAGTTGAAGTCCATGAGTCATAAAAGAGCCGAGGTTGCCTACCCCTGAACTAGCCAGTCCTACTATACCTTATTTAATTTTGCTGGATACAGCATGTAAAAATTCAGTATTGTCTTCCTCAAAAAAAAAAAAAAGATAATTGACCAACAATATATGGTTTCTTCTTCAAATTATCAAACTTTGTTTAATACTTAGAAGTTTCATATCATCAAAAAATGAAAGCATACAATAAGTGTAATCCTGATCATATAAAGCCTCCAGTTTTCTCAATAGGACTGTAAGGTTATAATCAGACTTATGGATATGAATTTGTGCTGTGCTCCAGGACATCCTGTCATAGTTCTATTGTGGTACTGAATTTGATATATTAGAAAAAAAATGTAGACAAGAAGGAATAGTGAGAATGTTTTGAAGCCAGATCATTAGTTCAAATTTTGTGGTAAATTTGAACTAGCTGGAAGTAGCAGAGGTTGAATGCAGCTTAATGAGGCCTTTAATTGACAATTAATGTGAGTTGAGTGCCAGCCAGACAAGCAAAATAGGAAACTTTGTGGTAGGAAATCTGGTCAGTGAGTCAGTTGTAGGAGACAATTCATTATAGGAGGAAGGCTGACTGGCCAAATGAGTTAGGGAGAAATGTTAAATATAGATCATTAAAGAAAATGGAAAGTGACTTGGTAACATTTCCTTGAAATAGTGGTTTATCACAATGGTTCTTAATTATAAGTCCACTATCACCCACCAGGCATGCAACTCAAGCATTAAATACTCCCAACCTACCACTGCAAAAATTCGGATATAAAAAAGGAATGTTACAGAGTAGAGTTCATGATATCTAGGCACTTATGAGAAGTGGAAGATAATCCAGTTCCTCTGAATAATTCGGATCTTCAGCTTCTCTATCAGTGTTAAAGGCTTTTGTGGATTTCTGGCACAAAATCTTTGGACAACTTTCCTAGATAACAGCTTTCCTAACCCTGATTTTAAAACTGAAACACTCCACAAACAAATCTCAGTTACACTATCAAAGAGACTAGCTCTTCACTGTTAGGTTTCTTCTTGATGTTTTATGTATTAAGAACCTGCCTTTCTTACTCTCACAGAAGAGAGTGATTTCTTCCTGGGAAGCTAACCACATTTATCCGTTATATATCGACACAGATATGGGTGAAGGAATATCATTTTTCTGAAACTGTTGTCCCAAGTAGAAATCCCCATTTGCTATGGGACTTTTTTTTTTAAAAAAAAATGTTTTGAGGATTACCGTTTAGAGTACAGAGCTGAAGTTGCAAAATTTGATGTTGTAGTTTTTAAAATAACAGGTTGTTAGATGTATTTTTGGATGAGCAGTATAGACACACACACACACACACACACACACACCACCTAATCCTTCTTTTCTCTAGACTAGCCAAACCGAAACCCTGCACCCTTTCTTCATATGCTTTAGTCTCCAGTTCTTTAATAATTTTAGTTGCTCTTGTTTGCACTTATGTTGCCAGCTTCCATTCAGAAGATATAACCAAATCTATCATCTATTCTGCTAAGAGAGAAGTTCTCTGAAGATGGGCTCCAGCATGAATCCAAAAGCTCAGAAGACCAAACCTCTGGTCCTGGTGACCAACCAAGACTGGATATTACAACATTATCTTGGGACATATACATTATATTTGCCTTCATTCTATCATCTACACTTAGGTTGTAGGCTACAACATAATTTGTTCTGACCTGTTCTTTTTTTACACCAATGCTCAACTGATGGATTAAACCAGGCATTCAGAAGACTAATCTGCCTACCCAATAAGATTATTAGACAAGTCAGTAAAGCCACAACAATTCACAGCGAAGACATATTAAAAGACAAACTATCAACAGAGAATACCTACAGCCTATGTTCCAGCCACTCAAACATATTATGAATAAGCTACAACCCATGCTGAAAATGACACTTCACACTAGCTGGCAGACCCATACTTTCATATTCACAACCACCCAACCTGAAAAAGGTTCTCAAAAACTTCGAGGAACAACTGAACAATGATGCTAACATGGGAGCCAGACTCTGCAAGAAACTCAGATGTCTACTTTGCCCTTATATTTATACCCACTGCACTACTCACTGCCCAGGCCCCAACAACTTCATGTGTAAGATTAGAGGCATTATCACATACGCTAATCCTGCAAAGTGATATAGTGATGCCTCCTTTGCCCCATCCCCTTTGCAAAATCATGTATTGATTTAATCACTCTGGGCATCTGATAAAGCAAACTACAGCTTATGAAGTTTTCTGCTTTTAATATAATGTGTTAGAAAAAGTGATACCAGGCTCCTTTTTTTTGTTATGTGTATATGTAGTTAGGATATCATTAACCTAATTAGCAACATGGAGGTTTGTTCTCAGCTCAGACATAAGCACTTGAAAGTTTGGCTACTTGTGAAATATATATTATACAGTCATTCTGGAAACTGAGTGCTGAATGTGAGCCACATGCTATCTGTCATAATAGAAAGAGAACTTAATTATCATTATTATCATTTTCCCCCCAATCTTGATCCTGAATGTTTTAAAATCGCCCACCTCCCTTGCAGGGAGGGGCAAAATTTTATTTTGCCAAAAGCCTGATAAGCTTCTAAAATGCATTGAGAAATTTTAAGTTTGATTAAACATTCCTTTTTTGTGTGTAAAATTGTTAGGAATTAATTTGTGCTTCTCTGCGCTGAGATAAATTTGTTACAATAGGACTAATTTGATTTTTTTTTATTTCCTTGTTATTCCAAATATTTGGAATGTAAACTTCATATTTCCCTTGTATGGAGAATACATCTATCCACTGTTTTAGTAACTATCATGAAGGGTGTTTTGGGTTTTTTTTACTCCAAAAGAGGACAGTTTTTTGCCTTTAACACTCAAAATATGATAGCTCAAGTGATAGCTCAGAGCTGGTTCCAATATTGGATGGGATATGAAGATCACTGTCCAGTTAGAAGTACTCCTGAAACATCTTCCTAAGGAAGTGACACCATGCTGGTCACATGACCACAGAAATGTCTTCAGACAGTGCTGGCTCAATGGCCTTGAAACGGACATGAGCAGTGCCCTCTATAGGCAACAATGACTTGTGGAGTAAAATTTGCAGGGACTCCTAGAGAAAGAATCTGGATTTTATTTTATTTATTTATTTGTTTGTTTGTTTGTTTGTTTGTTTGTTTGTTTGTTTTATATACCGCCCTTCTCCCGGAGGACTCAGGGCGGTGTACAGAGCAATAAAGTAAGAATACAATAAAGCAATAAAGTGAGAAAATTTTAAAACCCAAATCCATCAGGCCAGGCCGGCGTGTTGGAATAGATAAGTTTTTAGATCACGCCGGAAGGAGCGAAGGTCGGGGGCCATCCAGATTTCAGCTGGTAAGCGGTTCCAAAGGATTGGCGCACCCACCGAGAATGCTCTCCCCCTGGGGGTCACCAGCCGACATTCTCTGACCGGTGGCACCCTGAGGAGGCCCTCTCTGTGGGAGCGCACAGGATGGAGGGATGTTGACGCTGGCAGTAGGTGCTCCCGTAGGTAATCCGGACCCACGCCATGTAGGGCTTTGTATGTCATCACTAGCACCTTGAATTTCACCTGGAAGGCAACTGGAAGCCAGTGCAGCTCACGGAGCAGAGGTGTAATATGGGAGTATCGGGAGACCCCCAAAAGCACTCGTGCAGCTGCACTCTGCACCAGCTGAAGCTTCCGAGTGGTTCTCAAGGGCAGCCCCATGTAAAGAGCGTTGCAGTAGTCAAGACAAGAGGTCACAAGTGCATGGGTGACTGTACGCAAGGCATCCAGGTCCAGATAGGGTCGCAGCTGGCGCACCAGACGAACCTGGGCGAAGGCCCCTCTAGTCACAGCTCCTATATGATCTTCTAAGGAGAGCTGTGAATCTAAGAGGACACCCAGATTGCGAGCCTTATCTATGGGGGGTAATAACTCGCCCCCGATATTTAGAGATGGAATAATCTGAATATCCTGACATGCCGGTAAGTACAGCCATTCAGTCTTGTCTGGGTTGAGTTGAAGCCTGTTCCTCCCCATCCATTCCCGGACCGCTTCCAGGCAACGGGACATCACGTCGAGGGCATCACTGATGTGGTTTGGGGTCGAGATGAAAAGCTGGGTGTCATCAGCATACTGATGATAACCCACTCCAAAACCACGGATGATCTCACCTAGCGGCTTCATATAGATGTTAAACAGGAGAGGTGAGAGGACCGACCCCTGAGGAACTCCATAAATGAGAGGCCTCGGGGTCGATCTCTGGCCACCCGCCGACACCCACTGTGAACGTTCCAGAAGGTAGGAGGAGAACCACTGAAGAACAGTGCCTCCCACTCCCAATCTCCTGAGACGCCGCAGTAAGATACCATGGTCGATGGTATCAAAAGCCGCAGAGAGGTCTAATAGGACCAGGACAGAGGAATGACCCCTGTCCCGAGCCCGCCAGAGATCATTCATCAGAGCGACTAATGCCGTTTCCGTGTTGTGTCCGGGCCTGAAACCCGATTGGTACGGGTCTAGATAATCAGTATCTTCAAGGAACAGAGGAAGCTGATGCGCCACTATGCTCTCAACAACCTTCGCAAGAAAGCGAAGGTTGGAGACCAGGTGAAAGTTGTTTAAAACAGCTGGGTCCAGGGAAGGCTTTTTGAGGAGGGGTCTCACCACCGCTTCTTTCAAGGCTGCGGGGAAACTGCCCTCTTTTAATGAAGCAGTTACCACTGCATGGATCCAGCCTCGTGTCCCATCCCGAGCTGCATAAACCAGCCAGGAGGGGCACAGGTCCAATAAGGATGTAGTGGAGCTTAGCTTCCTCATGATCCTTTCTACCTCGTCCAGAGTCACTGGATCGAACTCTTCCCAGATAACATCAACAAGACTGTCCATGTTCTCATCGTCAGACTCTGCCCAGTTGGAATCCAGACTGGTCCAGATCCGAGCGATTTTGTCCAGCAGATGTTGGCTAAATTCCTCAGCACGACCCTGCAAGGGATCCTCCTTCACCTCTAGATTAAGGAGGGAGCGGGTCACCCTAAACAGGGCGGTCGGGCGATTATCTGCGGACGTGATAAGGGTAGCAAAGTAATTAGACCTTGCCCTCCTTAGCACCGCGAGATAAGACCTCGTAAAGGACCTTAGTCGCGATCGGTCGGATTCGGATCGGCTGGATCTCCAACAGCTCTCTAGGCCCCGTCTCTGATGTTTCATCTCCCGGAGCTCCGTAGAAAACCATGGAGCCCACTGGGATCTGCAACGGGTCAGGGGCCGCATGGGTACAACTCGGTCGAGTGCTTCTGTGGCTGCCTTTTCCCAGGCTTCCACCATGGCCGAGCTATGAGCAAAGGAGGCAGGTGGGGGGCCAAGCGCTGTTTGGAACCGCCCAGGGTCCATTAGCCGCCTGGGGCGGTACCATTTTGTTGGTTCAGTAACCCCACGACGGGGAGTGGCAAAGCGGAAGGTCAGCTGCAGGAGATGATGATCTGTCCATGACAGGGGCGTAACAATTGGAGAGCCCCCACCCAGATCATCTAACCACTGTCCAGATAGGAAAATCAAATCGAGCATGTGTCCTCCTACATGAGTTGGGCCCTGGATTATCTGCGTCAGGTCCATGGCCGTCATGGAAGCCATGAACTCCCGAGCCAACTCAGATGATCTCCCCAGGGATGGTAAGTTGAAGTCACCCAAGATCATAATTTTGGGGAACTCAACCACCAGTCCCGAGAGGATGACAAGAAGCTCGGGCAGGGCTGCTGCTACGTGACTAGGTGAAAGGTACACTAGCAGCAAGCCCAACTGAGCCTTAGGGCCACATCTAAGGAGGAGAGACTCACACCCGGCTATTTGGACAACAGTGGCCTCTCGCGGATACAGGTTCTCCCTCACCGCTACCGCCACTCCCCTGCCTCTTCCCTGAGCCCGAGGCCTGTGTAGCACCCGGAAACCTGGTGGGCAAAGATCTACCAAAGGGACACCACCCTCAGGTCCTAACCAGGTTTCCGTAATGCAGGCCAGATCCGCATGTTCACTCTCAACCAAATCTCGGATGAGAGGAGCTTTATTGACTATGGATCTGGCATTAAGATATACAAGCCTGAGCTCAGGTGGTTGATTATCTTTGCTCCCGGTACCCCGGGCCGAAACCAGAGGGTCGGAGTGCATCACCGCTTGAAGATAGCGGGGACGCACTCCCGGATGTTGATGCGGTCCTCTGTTCGGACACCTACTGCCATTCCCTACCGTCGTTGGAATAGGTAATCCCAAACTCCGCTTCGGGGCCCCAAGGGTAGCTAGTCCAAACTCCCTCTCAGCATGATCAATCTCAGGCCTGGCCTGAGTAGCGGTTGGTGGACACCTCCCGGTATCTGACCGAAACTCTAAACCCTCCCCTCTCCCTAACCCCACAAAAAATTTAGCTAGAAAATTAACCAGGGGCCTCTTATTAGGTTCGTAACCGAGGCCCCTATCCCTGCCCAGCCATCTCTCAGGGTCCCAACAATTGGGCCCTTCATCAAGAGGTAGATTGGTAAGTGAGGCGGGTTGCATCCAGGAGGAGGGGGAACCCCTAAGGGCGAATAAGGCAGTGATGGAGTAGTTGAGACGAGTCATTGATTAAAGAGTGACTTCGTAGCTAATAAACATGTCCGTGTAAGCCATTATTTACAATTGGGGAAGATGTTAGTAAGATGTTAAAGTAATAAGGGACTCTATATTAATTAAAATTAGGTATTGATTAGGTAATAGGTATTAGACCTGGTCAATTGCTGCCATTGTTGCCGTTGCTGCCGAGCTCCGGAGGGGGGAGGCAAGGCTACATGCCGAAAAACGTTGCCAGTCATTTGTTTTGCCAGTCAGTTGTTTTTGCTCTCCCCCTCCGAGTATGTACATCGGTAGTGAAGTAGCCGAAGGACCACTCGGGACGACAGGTTACTTAACTAGAGCTTTATTTAGAGCAAGGCAAAAACAGAATAACTTGTCCGGCTTTTATAGCCGGCAGCTGTCAGTGAGGACCAATCAGGATCGTTCCTTTTGGCGCCGCGTCTAGCCGAACCAATCATCGCCGTCTTCTCTTGACAGTTCTTATTTCCGCATGGCTCGGTGTTTTGACAGCCGCGAGCTGTCAGTGGCTGTGCCTGCGCCCTGGTGGGGAACTTTGACAGCTGTCAAAGTTCCCGCGTGTTCTCCTGTCAGATTTGTTTTCCCTCACAGTAATAATGGAATAAACGGTTTTAACTTATTGCTAACATCTTGTTTACGTATATAATACACCCCTTACCCCTCCCCTGGAGCGTTCCCTCCCCCTTGTTGGTTGTTGGAGCCGGCCCACTGGTAGTCATTTAAATATGCTGGGGCTCTTCTGTTCCTGTTTGAGCGCCTTGGGGGTGGTACGATGTCTGGCTCTGGTGGTGGTAAGTTCTCTTGATCCTCCTCCCCTTGATTTGGTATTGGCAACATCTCTGCGGGGGTGGAAGTTGGTGGTCGCGTGGTTGAGGGTCTGGGCGGTGTTGTGGTTGTCTTGGCCTGAGCTGATCAATGTGCCCTCGTAGATTGCCGTCACTAGGCATGTATATTAGATAAGAAATGGGTCCTGTTTGTTGTAACACTGTCCCTTGGACCCATTTGTTTTTGGCTGTGTATGATCGTGCCCAGATCATTTGCCCAGGTTTAAATGTACGGGGTGTGGGGGGGTGATCTGGCTCTGCGGTGTAAGTGTCGGGATGTAGTCTGTCGAGCCGTGTTATTAGTCTCCTCCCCCATCTTAGTTCTGCTGGTGTCTTGCCAGTTGTCGTGCAGGGAGTTGTATGTTGTGACATTAGGAACTGGCTGAGTCGACACTGCCAGTTCCCTTTTACGAACTTTTTTAATGCTTCTTTAGTTGAGCGCACCATAATTTCAGCCATCCCGTTCGTCGATGGGTGGAACGGTGCAGACGTGACCAGTCTAATACAGTTCTTCATAGCGAACATCTGAAATTCACGAGAGGTGAATTGAGGTCCATTGTCTGAGACCATGGTGTCTGGGAGGCCGTGGGTGGCGAATATTTTCCTAAGGGCTTGTATGGTGGCCCCTGAAGTGGTTTTTCTAAGGGGAATTACTTCTAACCATTTAGAATAGCTGTCAACTATTATTAGGAAACTCTGCCCTTGGATTGGTCCTGCGAAATCTAGATGTATGCGTGACCATGGGTTTTTTGTAGTTTCCCATTTGTGAATTGGGGCTTGGGGTGGCTCGCTTTGTGTTGCTTGACAGGCGTAGCACCCTCCCACATATTTTTCTATCTCTTTATCAATGCCAGGCCACCAGACATAACTTCTGGCCAGAGCTTTCATTTTGACTATGCCTGGATGTCCTTCGTGTAAGGTGTCTAATGTTTGGGCTGTGTTTTTGTCAGGTATTACTACCCTGTTTCCCCACAAAAGGCATCCCATATGTGAAGACATTTCATTTTTCCTGTTATAGTATGGCTTGAATTGAGGGTGTGGATTTTTTGCTGGCCATCCTGTTGTTGTCCACCTGAGGATTCTGCTGAGTATTTTGTCCTTAGCTGAATTGTTAGCTATAATTTTAGCAGAGAGGGGGCAGTCAGGAAGTTGGGATATTGCCAGAATTAGCCCAGCCGGAGCTGGGTCCGGGTCCTTGCCTTGAATTGGCAGTCTGCTGAGGCAGTCTGCGTGTCCCAATTCCTTCCCTGGTTTATGTATTAATTTGTATGAATATGCTGATAAGAAAGTGGACCAACGCAGTATTCTTGGTGACAGAATCTGCGGGGTTATTTTATCCCAAGTGAATATTCCTAGTAGGGGTTTGTGATCCGTGAATATGGTAAAGGGTCTCCCATAGAGGTAGTCATGGAACCTTTTTACCCCTGCGACTATTGCTAGTGCTTCTCTATCGATTTGGGCGTAGTTTCTTTCAGCTTTTGACAGGGTGCGTGAATAAAAAGCTATGTGTCTTTGGGTGCCATCCTTGTATAGATGACTTAATACTGCCCCAATCCCATAGGGAGATGCATCGCAAGCGATGCATATTGGTGTGTCTTCTCTGAAGAGGGTGACTGTTGAACTGTTACAGATATTTTTTTTTAATGACTGGAAGCTATTTTCATGTGCTTTGGTCCAGGACCAGGCAGTTCCCTTGTCTAGGAGCCTATGGAGAGGCTCTGCTATCGTGGCTTTGTGGGGAAGGAAAGCATGGTAGAAGTTTAATAACCCCAAAAAGGCTTGGAGCTCTTGTTTATTCTTTGGACTGGGAGCTGTCTGAATAGCCTTTAGTTTTTCTGTGGTGGGGTGGATGCCTTGGGTGTCTATTTTGTACCCTAGGAATTCTGTGGAAGTGACTCCGATGGAACACTTTTCGCGTTTTAGTTTGAGACCGGCTTCTCTGAGCCGGCTCAGCACAGCTGACAGTCTGTCAGCTAAGTTTGCTTCGTTTTCCCCGGCGATGAGAACATTGTCGAAATAGGGGCAGACCCCGGGTATCCCTTTTAGGGTTTTCTCCATGATACCTTGGAAGATACCCGGGGCTGCCGATATGCCAAATTGGAGTCTTTTCACTTTAAAGGCACCGCGGTGGGTGACAATTGTTTGAGCTTCCGCGGTGTCATTGGTGACAGGCAGTTGCAAGTACGCCTGCGTCAGATCAAGTTTTGCGAAAATGGCGCCGGAGCGGATGGAAGCAAAGACGTCCCTCACCGCTGGCACCGGGTAAGCATGGGGGCTGAGGGCTAGGTTGAGGGTCGCCTTATAGTCTGCACATAATCTAATTTCCCCATTAGGTTTAACAGGGGTGACTATTGGGGTCTCCCAGCTTCCCCCTTCAGTAGGTTCCAGCACCCCTAGTCCTACGAGGCGTTCTAGCTCGTTTTCTATTTTTTCTTTAAGGGCAAATGGAACCCTCCTAGCCCTTATCTTTATGGGCTGGATGGTTGGATTTAATTGTAAGGAGATGGAGGGGCCCGATTAGGTTGGTGCGGTTCTCTGGAGTCACTAAGACTTCTAGGGGTCCCTTGAATTTTTTGTATTCTACAGCGACCTTAGCCTTCCCTTCTAGAGTAATGGGTTTTTTTTGGAAATCTGCTAGATGGACCTGGGTTTTTTAAAGGGAATTTCCCTATTGCTTTGCTGGCAGATCTCCTGATACGTTTTGAACGATATTAAGGAGACTGCTGACCCGGAGTCCACCTCCATGAGGCAGGTGACTCCCTGAAGTTTTACCCTGATCCTTACTTTTGAACTTAGGCTATGCACCTTATCTATTGTTTCCACTAGGACCCCTGGCGTTCTTCCTATGTTGGCCTGGGTGGTTGGCCTACCTGGGGGATTGGCCTCCAGATCATGCACGTTGTTGCGGGGCCGGCTTTGGCACACTGGTTTGATGTGGCCG
Organism: Vipera ursinii; assembly: GCF_947247035.1. NCBI lineage: Eukaryota > Metazoa > Chordata > Lepidosauria > Squamata > Viperidae > Vipera > Vipera ursinii. The sequence goes on from NC_139513.1 coordinate 209,785,894, forward strand.
GTTTTTCCGCAATTGTGGCATTTTGCGTTCCGGAACCGGCAGCTTCCCCGGGCATGGTTGCCCCCGCAGCTGGCACAGGTGGCCCGTTGCTCATTTCGTGGTGGCGGGGGGTTTCTGGCTCTTCGGCGATCTGACGTGTCGCTTCTCCGCTGTTGCCGACGTTCCATCCTGCGCTGAAGGGCCTCACCGTCTGTGAAGTCCACCGACTCGTCGCTGTCACTGAGGGTTGCGTTCTCTTGGTATACGGTTGCTGGACTTTCTGGTGTTGTGTTGGTCGGTTTTTTCTTGTGGTTATATTCGTAGGCCATTATCTCTCGGGTCAATTCGGCTAGACTCATGTCAGGTTTTGATGTCAGTTTTTTCTGGAGACGCTCGTCCCTCAATCCTATCACCACCTGGTCCCTGATGCAGTCTTCCAGGTCGGGAAAGCAGCAGTTACGAGCAGCATGCCTGACCCCGGCGATGAAGTCGTTTTCTGGCTCGTCCGGTCGCTGCTTCTTCTGGGCGAATTGTACTCACCAATACAGCTCCGAGCGGGCCGGCATATAATGTTTGTTGAGCTGGTCTACCAGGTCCGCGTAGGAGACTTCGGTGATGGGTACCGGGCTGAACAGCCCGACGGCAGCGTCGTATACCGGGGGGCCACTGATGTACAGGAGGGCGGCGGCCTTTGCTCTGTCGTCAGTGATTTTGCTGATGAGGAGGAATCCCTCGACTTGCCCCAGGTGTGATTGCCATCTCTCCGGATGGCGGGTATCGAATTCCCTCACACGCCCGAAGTTGGCCATGTCATCCGGTCCTGGTCTCGCTCCATTGGGAAGTTAAAACTTCCAGTGACAGCTCTGGCCGGGAACTCTCTTCCTCGGCCGTGACTTCAGCTCAGGAGCGATCCCATCCTCGTCGCCAGTGAAGTAGCCGAAGGACCACTCGGGACGACAGGTTACTTAACTAGGGCTTTATTTAGAGCATGGCAAAAACAGAATAACTTGTCCGGCTTTTATAGCCGGCAGCTGTCAGTGAGGACCAATCAGGATCATTCCTTTTGGCGCTGCGTCTAGCCGAACCAATCATCGCCGTCTTCTCTTGACAGTTCTTATTTCCGCATGGCTCGGTGTTTTGACAGCCGCGAGCTGTCAGTGGCTGCGCCTGCGCCCTGGCGGGGAACTTTGACAGCTGTCAAAGTTCCCACGTGTTCTCCTGTCAGATTTTTTTTCCCTCACAGTAATAATGGAATAAACGGTTTTAACTTATTGCTAACGTCTTGTTTACGTATATAATACAGGTAGACCCGGTCATTCCTGCCGTTGCCGCCGCCGCTGCTCTGCTCCGGAGGGGGGAGGCAAGGCTTCACACTGCAAAATGGTGCTAGCCTGCTGTTTTTGCTCTCCCCCTCCGAGTATGCACATCGGCCGAAGTTGATCTAGACCCATGTATAAGGCAGCAGGAATGGATTGAGGCTGGTGGAGGCGTTTCAGAGTTGATTCTGGTGCCAGCTGATCTGTGGTAGGCCCGGTCATTGCTGCCGTTACTGCCACCGCTGCTCTGCTCCGTAGGGGGAGGCAAGACTACACATCGTAAAAATGGGGTTTGCCTGCTGTTTTTGCTCCCCCCCTCCGAGTATGTACCTCGACTGAAGTTGATCTGGCCCCATGTATAAGGCAGCAGGAGTCGATTGAGGCTGGTAACAGAGTTTGATAGATGATTCTGGAGCCAGCTGATCAGCGGGAGACCCGGCCATAGCTGCCATTGACGCCGCTGCTGCTTTGCTTCGGAGGGGGAAGGCAAGGCTTCACACCGCAAAACGGTGCTAGACTGTTGTTTTGGTACTCCCCCTCTGAGTATGCACCTCGGCTGGGTCCCAGTGAGCCCCTTGGTCACCCATTGTAATGGCTTAATGGGGAGCTTAACAACTGCCGTCCATGGTCGCCGCCATCTTGGGCAAAAAAAAATGCCTCTTTGTTCATGCCAAGCCACACCAAGTTACCTACTTGACACTTTTTTTGTCATTTTTTGTTATGCTACGTTGTAACCCATATCACGAAACCTTACTAAAATAACTTACTTACTTTCTTTACTTGCCCAATGATAGAACAATCATGATTCAACCATAGTTCTGTTATGCAGCTGTCCTTTTTTACACTTACAAGTTGATTAAGCATAGTACAACAAGTTGTGCTCTGTACCACGTCTTTGTTGCATTTGCTGTTTCCATTCCTGTCACATTCTTCTCAGTGTCAGTTCCATTGTTACAACCTAGTTTGAGAATATAAGAAAGTACTTTAGATTGTAATTATTTGTTGTAGGAACCCTTAATTCACATTAACTAAATTAGTATGGTAGATCAAAGCTAAAAAGTCAGAGTTCGTTCACTGACAAACTACAGAAGTTAGGGGGTTCTCCAAAATTTGCATTGTAATTGAAATATTATCACTGAGCACAATAAAATGTGAAGAACACTAATCATAATAGTAAAGTTGGAAGGGACCTTGGAGGTCATCTAGTCCAACCCCCTACTCAGGCAGGAAACCCTATACCATTTCAGACAAATGGCTGTCCAGTCTCTTCTTAAAAACTTCCAACGTTGGAGCATTCACAGTTAATTGTTCTAACTGTCAGGAAATTTCTCCTTAGTTCTATGTTGCTTCTCTCTTTGGTTAGTTTCCATCCGTTGCTTCTTGTCCTGCCTTCGGGTGCTTTGGAGAATAGTTTGCCTCCCTCTTCTTTGTGGCAACCCCTGAGATATTGGAACACTGCTATCATGTCACCCCTCACCCTTCTCTTCATTAAACTAGACATACCCAGCAGCCGTTCCTTATATGTTTTAGCTTCCAGACTTCTAATCATCTTTGTTGCTCTTCTCTGTACTCTTTCTAGAGTCTCAACATCTTTTTTACACTAGATGGTTGAATTTTGTAGAATCATAGAAACACGGAACTGGAAGGGACCTCAGAGGTGTTTTAGTCCAGCCCCAGGTCAAGGCAGGAATGTTATACCATCCAAGCCAAATGATTGTCCAGTCTATATTTGAAAAGGTTCAGTGATGGAGCATCACAATCCCAGGAGGCAAGCTATTCAATTGATTAATTGTTCTCACTGTCAGAAAATGTTATCTAGGTTATATCTCTTTGACAGGCTTCCCGCCGATTACTTCTTGCCCTGCCCTCTATTGCTCCCCTCTTCTTGTGACAGCCCCTCAAGTATGGAAGACAGTTATCATGTCTCCCCTGATCCTTCTCTTTAATAGGCTAGACATACCCAGGCCCCTCAATCATTCATCATGCAATTTAGCCTCCAGACCCTTTACCAATTTATTGCTCTTCTCTGCATACTTTCTAAGGTCTCAGCATCTTTTCTCAATTGTGGTGCCCAGAAGTGGATACATTATCCCAAATGTGACCTCACCAGCACAGTGAGATAACATTGTCTTGACGCTATCCTTCTGTTGATGCAACCTAAGACTGCATTGGCTTTTTTGGCAGCTGTAGTGTACTGCTGGCTCAGGCTTAAATGGTATTCCATTAAGACACCTAGATCTCGCCTGTTTGATCTCCCATTCCCTGCAGAGTTTGTTTCCCAGTTGATGTCAGGATAGTTAAAGTCCCCCATTAACTTGATTACTTGTGATGAATGATAATTCTTCGACTTGAACTGGCTTGCCATTGTGTTTGACAGTGTATCAGCAGATAATGCTACTTTGTCCATCTATCATTATTATTAGCACAATCAAACCTAACTGGTTTTTAATTCCTATTGATTTCACTTGGAAAGAATTACGCACTGAAATCAGTTAGTTTGGAATTAAAATGTAAATTTCTAACCTCTTAGCTCCCACTCCCATTGGAAAGTACACGCAATAATAAAGGGAGAGTTAAAATCCACAGGTGGAACAATTAATCTAAGTTACTGTGTGAAAAAAAGAATCACTTATTCTTGGGCTTGTAGTTGTTAAGTAAATCCCTATAGAAAGAGAGAGCCTGGCGAGTTGTATTTATACTAAAATAAAGCACTTTCAGCATTTTTCAATGAAATATTTTTTTTTCCTTAATGGAAGCCCCAGAATTTTTATAATGGTGTGTTACCAGTTTATGATGAAATTTGAAAATTTGGAGATGTCCTTATTTTTTTTAAAAAAATAAACCACATGAAAAACCCATCTGCACTGCTCACATTTAATAGAGTAGGATGTCAAAGAAATTTGTTACCAATTTCATTTAACTGAATGGCACCAATCTGCCAGAGGTGACCATATTATGGTACAGATGGCAGCAGTGGCTAAAGTCTCCTGTCATAAAGCTTCATAACAATTCAGAAAAGTTTATTTAAAAAAAATCAGTATACATTCAGGAACATTATCTGAGAAACAGTGCATCCCTTTGAAAATTAAGCACAATCCCATGACAATCCCATAATCCCTTGGCTAAATAAATGGCATGAAAAAGGCTGGTACAGAAAAAAAAACCCACAAAACCTTAAGAATAGTTTCCTGTTTGAAAAAAATAATAATTTTGTACTGGGATTGAATGCACCTCACAGAACAGTACAGGTAGTCCTTAACCTGCAGCCACGGTTGAGCCCAAAATTTCTGTTGCTAAGCAAGACACTTGTTAAGTGAGTTTTGCCCCATTTTGTGACTTTTCTTGCCATATTTGTTAAGTGAATCACTGCAGTTGTTAAATTTGTAACTCCTTTGCTAAGTGAATGTGACTTTCCGGTTGAATTTGCTTGTTAGCAGTTTGCAAAAGGAAATCACATGACCCCAGGACACTGCAATCGTCATAAATATGAACCAGTTGCTAAGCATCCAAATTTTGATCATGTGACCACGGGGGGTGCTACAAGGATTACATGCATAAAAACGGTCGTACGTCACTTTTATCAGTGCCGTTTAAATTGAGGTTTCACTTCAGCATAATTTCATTTATGTTTACTTTTTTTAAATCCTGTTGCATTTCTTTTTTTCTTTTTGCTACTTTTTGTTGATCAGGATTCTGATAACTCTGATGATTGGTCTAAAGCAGACATGTCAAACACAAGGCCCTGGGGCCAGATCTGGCCCACAAAGTGGTTTCATGTGGCCCGTGAAGCCATCCTGGAAACAGTGAGGGAACGGCCCCCACTGCCTTGGCCCTGGCCCAGAGACCCTCCTTCTGCCAGAGACCCCCAGATCTGTCCCACTCCTGCCCAGGCCCCCATAGGCACCCTTGAGGCGAACGATGTAGAGCTGGCCATGCCCACACAGTAAGCCATATGCACTCCAGCCACGCCCACCCAGTAGGCCACGCCCACCCAGTAAGCCACACCCACCCTGGCCATACCCACCCAGCCCGCTGAGGGCAACTACAATGCTGATGTGGCCCTCAATGAAATTGAGTTTGACACCCCTGGTCTAAAGGTTCTTATGTTGAAATGACAGAAATGAAGTTGGGTTAAGTCAGTGGTCTTCAAACTTGGCCCTTTTATGACTTGAGAACCCCCAACTCCCTGAATTCCTCAGTCGGGCACGCTGGCTGAGGAATTCTGGGAGCTGAAGTCCACAAGTCATAAAATAGCCAAGTTTGAAGACCCACCCCTGGGTTAAGTGACTCTGGCTTCCCCATTGACTTTGCTTGTCAGAAGGTTGCAAATGGTGATCACATGACCCCCCCCACCCCCCACCCCCCAGGACACTGCAACTGTCCTAAATTGCTAAGTATCCTGAAATTTGGTCACATAACCATGGGGATGCAGCAACCATCATAAGTGTAAAAAATGGTCGTAAGTCAATTTTTTCAGTGCTGTTGTAACTTTGAACAGTCACAAAATGAACTGTTGCAACTTGAGGACTAGCTATATACAAATTATTAGGAACCATGTATAAACTATGCAGAAAAGCAACTGTGGATTTTCTAGACAGTCTTTACAACGATTGTAAAACTTTTTGAAACTCTGAGAATTAGGAATAAGGGGCACACCTGAAATTCCACTGGTCTTTCCTATAATAGAAAAAGATGACAATCCTAATTCAGCATGGCAAATACAGGTACTAAAATGACACTTAAACAAGCTAAGTAAGCAAAGCCATTTGTCTGAATGAATATATTTTTGGGTTGCCCCTTATCCATATATTGTTATTTCCGTTCACTTGTTTAAAATGTAAATTTGTTATACAAAAAAGAAAAAGAGAAAACGCCTTTTCTTAGGAAGGATTGATGTACTGCTTGTAACATAGCATATTTAAATGTTTACAAAGGGGGGAAAAACAGTCATTTATGCAAAAAACAAAAACAAAATAAAAGCAGATTGTAATTCAGGAAGCCTACCATTGGTGCGTTTCATTCTAAATGTAGTGTTTCTGAAAGTTGTCTGCATAACGGGCAAACTATTTTGCCTTGAAAAAGAAATGACTTCCTTTTCTTTTTGTACTAACATGGGGGAAACTGAAAAATGTTGTTAGACAAACACTCCCTCCCCCATTATCTCCCACTGCGAAGACATTTAGTGTTAATTGTACAATCTGCAAAATTGAACTATACTGCTTTTCCCAGAAATATACTGTAAATAAGAGGTTAAATGTTTTGCTTCCCAGTTCCTTAAAACATTCATCTCTTGATAGGCTTTCAGAGGCGTATTCTTTCTTTGCAAACCCATACAGAAGGAAGTAGTATTCTCCAAGAAAGAGACGCAGTCCAAGGACACTTATTATGCCATTGGATTTTGTGAATTGCACAGGCTGCACTATAAATGTTGCAGAGATTTTCCTTTATGGATGGGCATTTTTATATTAAAACGATTGTCTCCTGCCTTGGTCCTGACTTCCTCCAAACAGCCAAACAGGTCAGGGAATTCCAGCAGTTATAAATTGCAGGATACAATGAGAGCTGCAGGACTCCAAGGCAGTCTAGTTATTCTGCTCTGCTATTCTCATTGGTATGTGCAAGACCAAGCAGAAGAGAAAAAAAAAGAAAAGAAAAGAAAAAGAGTTGAATAGAGTAAATGTCAACACTTAATAAATCTTATTGCCGACAACCTGCCAGCAAACGTTTATCACACTTCTAATAATGCTCCAAACAGTTACTGCACAATGATGAATCATACCCTTATATCGCACACATGTTGATCATAAACATTTCTCAGGCTTCTGGCAGTGCGCACAGCGCTGGGGAGACAACATGGCTGGCTGAGGAAGGCTTGTCCTAGAGAGGTCCGTGTGAAGTGTCAGCATTTTAACACACAATGAAATGGAGGCAGTTAACTGGAGGATAACAAAAGGCAGACTGATCAGCCTGCCTTCCCAAAATAAAACAAACTGAGATTGCCAAACTAATCTTAAAACATGTTAATTCTGAGTTAAATTCCTGTCACTTTGACGAGATTGATTTCCTAAAAAAACACACACACACAACTGTCTAGGATTTTATTCTGAGAATTTGTATCTGTATTTGAATCTACAGCTACATTCTATTGGGTTTGTGTCAAACAGATCTGCCTTGCTCCAGTGAAGTGCTTCGTGCCATAGGAGAGCTTGCAGCTTGCCTCACTGAAGCGTGGAGAATGCCTGATTCTCCTTGGGAAGATGCTTTGCGATGCTTCATGATCTCGTCTCAGCAGTTCCAACAACTGACGTAGTTAGAAGAGGTTCCTGCACAGGCTTGGCTAATCAGAAGACACCAATTTCCAAGAAAGCGAAGGGCTGAAGTTGGCAGCCATTTCCTAAAAGTCACTAAAATTTTCTCTGTCACTACTTAAAAAAAAAATCCTATTATATGTGGGAACACTTTCAAAAAGAGTTTTAGGCTTGTAACAGCATGTGAGAAAGACCTTGGGAAATGGCGGACAGAAGAGAGAATTTGCCTAGGGAAGAGAAGGTAAGAGAAGCCATAACCCATGTTATATACTGGGTTCGATGCTTGATTGACGAGACGAGGCGAGTGAGTTCAGCAAGAATCATTATTTATTTGCTTGCAGGAACTGAACTGGGAAACAAGGCTGCGAATGCAGCAATTTATACCCTGGCCTCTAGATGGCGGCCAATAGATTTAAAGCAACCTATTGCCGCCCAAGAAGCAGCCAATGGCGGCACTGGAGACAGGTTGTCTGAGAAGCTGGGAGCCGTTAGCCAGCTTCCCTGCTTAAGCAACCTTCCAGCAATTAACCCCACGTGATATTCTTAAGTAAGACAAAGCCCAATACATTACAACCCGCACTTTTATAATGTGGTAGAAAAACGGACTCAGAAGGGACGCTTACTAACTTGTCTGTCTGAAAAAGAGGAAGCAGGAGATTTATGTTATCAGGCCCCACAGTCTGCATGATTCTGCTAAGGTAGCCTTACAATAAAGTAATTAGCCCATTTGGTCATGTTTCCTGTCTGGTTGCTACCTAGGAAGGCTGACAAACTGGAGCATATGTCAGTGTGGCCTATTTGTATACCCGAGTACTGACTTTTTTGCACTGAAAGAAAAAAAATAAAAGTTAGGCAGGTGGGCTGTGTGGCAAATGAGAAATGTGGGCATCACGGACACCTCTTTTGGCAGTTGATGTGTCCTGTCCATCCTGTTTTATCCACTCTAAATTCCTGTGAGATTTGTCAGTGCCCCACATCTTTTGCTGGTAAGAAAATTCTGTACATCACTGAATATTTGCATATGACAAAACCAAAACTTGTTTCCTGCATTAGCAGTTTGCATGTGTAACGATCTCATGTGGTTAGTTCTACCGATAGTTCTTCCCAGTGCTTTTTTTGTAAAAGAAAAAGGTGCCGGAACTCACACGTCATACAACCCGCCTTGCCTACCCTACAAGGTTCCATCCAAAAAAGGTGCCGGAACTCCGTTCTGAGCGTTCTATGACAAAAAAAGCCCTGGTTCTTCCTCTACAGAAGGAGTTGGCGAAATTCGATAGGGCCACTGATGATTTTTTTGAATGGCTTCTGAGCTCACTGATTTATTTCACTTTTTCTACTATTATTATGTTTCTTCCAAATTGCTAGCATAGAGCATAGAACACGTCTCCTCCAAATTGCTAGCAAATGATTAACAAATTACTATCAGGAGAGAACTTGTGGGTGACTGGGCCAGTCCTTTCTTTCAGCCTACATCATCTCACAGCATTCCTGTTGTGGGGAAAATAGGAAGAGAAAAGAGTAATAGGAATGTTTGTGGCCTTGAGGTATTTATAAAAATAATAAAGGCAACATTATATCTTCTCTCTCTCTCTCTCTCTTCCCCCCAATCATCTATTATCTATCATCTATTACCATTTATATTGCCGAATCACTGTACAAAAGTGATCAAGAATGCTACTAAAGTCACTTGTATGCAGTGGCATAGATTTTAATCTCAACAGAAAATACGTGTTTATCAGTTTATCAATTTTACAGCCTAGCCTATAAATCATGTAAGGTCCAAACTGACTACACGCTACTAGTTTGAGTATGTATTAGAGATTTATGAAAGTGCAATAAGTCAAATCATTTATTTAGTTCTGAAAATCAATAAGATATGATTAGGATATTTGAGACTTGTCAAATCAGGTCACTTGGATTCAGAACTCTAAACTGATTTTTAAAAAACAAACAAACAATAAACAAAAAAATAAAAGCTACTTTGCCACATGCACTGCATGTCCTAAAGGTTTCAATTGATTCAAACACATCCAGTCTGGCAATTCAGATTGATTTTATGATTTGATAAGTTGATTCAATTTGGAGAAATGCCTTGGAACTGAATTTCTAAAAAGAATATTTGCACAGCTGTGGTTGTAGTTATAAGTAATAACACCCTCCAAACATGGTTATCAATGTTTGGTAAAAGTAAATTTACCAGCATGAGAACAAACGAACAGCTATTTTTTAAGGTTAATGTTAAAGCAGGGGTTTTCAACACTTTTTCTGGCTGCAGAACAGGTTCATTAAAAATAAATAAAATAAAATTCCTAGAAAACCTGATCAAGAGGGCCAGACTTCAGCATATTTGCTGTACCTTAGAAAAATTGGTATGGACACTCTTGAAAGGAGTAATCTGTTTTTTGGGGGAAAGAAACATTTCTCAAAGAATCCTAAGATTTTACACAACTGTTTACAAAAGCTCTGTTCTACAATACATAGCTATTAAATGTTCATTTAAAGGCCAAGCAGCATAGTTTTTTCTTGTGCATGCGCGGACGCCCGCAGTTGCCACTTTTTGTGTGTGTGATGGAACCGGTTCCCAGTGGCAGCGGTGCCGCTTGTTCGGAAAGCTGCCGCGGCCCGTTTGCAGAGCTGCCGCCTTTGGCGGCCTGCAAACCTGCCGCGGCAGCTTTCCCAAAGAGCGGCACCGCTGCCCGTTCGCGCGGAGGTTTGGAGAGGTGCATGCGCACCTCTGCTCATTCGGAGAGGTGCAGTGGCGCCACTTGTTAGGAAAGCTGCCGCGGCCCGTTTGCAGGCTGCCGCCTTCCTCTGAAGGTGGCAGCTGTGCAAACAGGCCGCAGCAGCTTTCCCAACGAGCGGCGCCACTGCCTGTTCGGGCGGAGGTGCGCGCGCACCTCTACACATTCGGAGATGTGCGCGCACACCTCTCCAAATGGGCGGTGCCAGTCTCCATTTGGAGAGGTGCACACGCACCACTGCCCATTCGAAGAGGTGCACGCGCACCGGGCGGCTGGGAGCCTCAGGAGACGCCTCAAAGAGCCGCATGCGGCTCCGGAGCCGCAGGTTGCCGACCCGTGGTTTAGGGAAATCCTCTTGTCTTTATTTTCACTATCACTGAAATATGATGAGCATCTCCAACTTTGTATCACTTAGTTCTGCATTCAAAAGATTTTGATCTTATTACAACAGCACTAATATGCATCCTTCTTCTGCATATCTAGGGATTTCCCAATTATGTAGAAACCACATTGTCATTTCTGAATGGTCCCTTTTATTCTCAAATTAATGCACATCTATTGCTATCAGAAGGAATAGCTGACTTCATCCCAAGAATAAGGAGAAGGAGGATGGATTAGCGTGAGGCAAGACCAGGAGATAGCAGGCACGGTTCTCAGAGATTTATTAGGGGAAGCACCGGCTTAAAAACACCACTGGGATTCCCTGCTATTTATACAAACACTTGTACAAGTAATGACCAATAACAGTGTGGCGTTCTCCTGCCACGTGGCTGTGGCCAATCAGGCACGGCTAGCTTTGACAGCCGCAAGCTGTCAATGTGCCGTGCCTTCGACCAGCTGGCAACATTTGACAGCTTGGTCACTACTGCGCATGCGCAGCCTCTAGCAACCTGACAGCTGTCATTGAGCTGCGCCTGCATGGCCGCTTTGACAGCTGTCATCGTCAGCCAGTCACCACGCCTGTGTGTTGGCGAGTGGCAGCCCGTTTGACAGCTGTCAGCGGGCTTCCGCGTTTTCTCCTCATGCTGAGAGAGATGTGAACTTGTTTAATACACAACAGGAACTGTTTAATACACAACAGAGGAGGAGGAGGAGGAGGAAGAAGAAGAAGAGGAGAAGGATTTTACTGGAAAGTCTAAATCAGTGGTGTCAAACTGCTAGCCAGCGGGCCGGTTACATCATATGGAAACCGCACCCACCCCAGCTCCAGCAATGCAAAAAACATTGCAATACGTCACGACACATCACGTCACGTCACATGGTGAGTTTGACACCTATGGTGTAAATGGTTATTGTGTTGTTTTCAAGAATAGAAGAGAGAAATTAAAGGCAAATAATATACCAATGAATTAATGCAAATACCAATGTTAGTCCAGTTTCCTGGTGAATATGATCTAAAACCTATATTCCTAAACCAAACTAAACATTTATCTTAATGAAGTGCTATAAAAAAGTTGTCAGTAATTTCTTGTTTTATACAAAAATAGGAAGCAATTATTTTTCAGTATAAACCTCTATCAAAACTGCAATCAGATTCACCAACACTTCGAGTGGACCTCCCCTCATGGAAACAAAAGCCAAAGGCGATTAATTATACTAATTAGCCACATGTAGTAATATAATTTTATCAAAATTGCTGTGTTGTTGAACGTCTCACATGGTTTGGATTAGACAGGATTCTAAGCTCAGAAGACAGGTTTCAATCCTGTATTCAAAGTGCTGTGAGTTAAGCTCCTTAACTTGGTTTCCTCCCTGAATGAAAAGTATAATCTAATGAAGAGGGAGAGAGGAACTCACCGCAATTGCTCTTGTGCTCCAGCTAAACAAGATACAACAGGCAGAGAGCTGGTTTGAGTGAGGGAAATGCACTCAGTGGTCTCCTGCACTAAGTACTTCAATTCCCCCCCCCTTTTTGTATACATTTTTTCCATTTTTGTTATTAGTGTTGGATGTATGTTTTCCTGTTTTGCATTATATATATGTGTGTGTAAAGGTAAAGGTTCCCCTGCACATGCTGCTAGTTGTTTCCAACTCTAGGGGCCGGTGCTCATCTCCGTTTCAAAGCCGAAGAGCCAGCGCTTGTCCAAGGACATCTCCATGGTCATGTGGCCGGTATGACTAGACGCCAAAGGAGCACGGAACACTGTTACCTTCCCACCGTAGTGGTCCCTATTTTTCTACTTGCATTTTTACGTGCTTTCGAACTGCTAGGTTGGCAGAAGCTGGGACGAGTAACAGGCGCTCACTCTGTTACGTGGCACTCGGGATTCGACCCGCCAAACTGCCAACCTTCTGATTGACAAGCTCAGCGTCCTAACCCACTGAGCCACTGCATCCCTCATATATCTATGTGTATATATATATATATATATATGAAGGGACGCGGTGGCTTAGTGGGTTAGGACGCTGAGCTTGTCGATCAGAAGGTCGGCAGTTTGGCGGGTCGAAATCTGAGTGTCGCGTAACAGAGTGAGTGCCTGTTACTCATCCCAGCTTCTGCCAACCTAGCAGTTCGAAAGCACGTAAAAATGTAAGTAGAAAAATAGGGACCACTACGGTGGGAAGGTAACAGCGTTCTGTGCGCCTTTGGTGTCTAGTCATGCCGGCCACATGACCACGGAGACGTCCTCAGACAAGCGCTGGCTCTTCGGCTTTGAAACGGAGATGAGCACCGGCCCCTAGAGTCGGAAACGACTAGCATGCATGTGCGGGGGAACCTTTACCTTTACCTTATATATATGTATATATACTGAAGCATTGAAACAGGAGCAGATTGCTAAGGACATTCAAGATTTTTTTTCCTTAGTACCTTGTGGAAAAGTTTTTGGGGTCCCCCCCCTTACTCCTATGGAACCCTGTGAAAAATCTGGATGTAAGTACCACCACCACATGGATTTGCTATTGGCTGACCAAACACACCCACCATGTAGTCTTCAATGGAACTACATCTACATGGAGACAAGTATGCAGTGAGCTACCTCAGAATCTGTCTTGGGCCCAATATTCTTCAACATCCTCATAAATGATTTAGTAAGGGGATGGAAGGGGAACTCCTCAAATTTGCAGATGAAACCAAGCGAATAGTTTGGAAGAGAAGCTCAAGATATTTCCTTCAAAATAAGAAGTCTCTTATTAAAGGCAAATTGCCATGACTTACTAATTACAGATTCTATCAAATGCAAATTGGTGTTGCTTGCTATATATAAGATGAGGTAAGATAAAAGAATACCAGCTGTGTGGTATTTAATATACAGTTTTTATCATGCAAGAATAAATTAATTCTCGCTAAATGATATGTCATTAATTTTCAAACTATTTGGGGGGGATTATTTACTTATTCAATTTTTTTAAGTTGCCGGTCTCAGCCAAGTGACTTTTTGCAGAATCATTGAGGTTCACCACAATCAGTAAAAAGTATCACTAAAACAGCATTTTGCTATGAGTGCCGATTTTCCTTTTCAATGGGAGATCAAGAAGCAGTTATATGTTTGCAGTGGATCATATACAATCTATTTTCTTATTGGTTAGGCTTGGATTCTACTTTTTTTTTTCCTTCAGGAATTCCAGACAGCTTACATGGGAATCCCTATTAGCGTTATTCCCCACAATAACAACCATGTGAGGCCCATGGGCTAAGAGCCTATCCTACGTTTTGGAGAATGGACCTCTGCATATTGTGTGAAAGTCAAAGATAGCATTTACAGCGGCCTCTTGCAGGTTCACAGACTTTTATGAAAGACACAGTGCAAAAGCAATTCTTTTATATATTTCCTCAATTTCTTGTGAAAACACAGCAACAAGCGGCTTTCACTTTCGCAACAGTGCTTAGCAAGAGTTAAGAAGGATTGTTTACCATTAGACAGGGAAGGGCATCTGCCAGGCCTTTCCCTCTTTCTCCCTGCAGAGGCTCTAAAGACATTTCAACAGACTATTATTTGAGATTGAAGCCATTGCCATAGCAGTATTAATAGCACTTAGACTTATGTACCGCTTCACATTGCTTTACAGCCCTCCCTAAGCGGTTTACAGAGTCAGCATATTGTTCCCAGCAATCTGGCTCCTCATTTTACCCACCTCGGATGGGTGGAAGACTGAGTCAACCTTGAGTGGTCAGGATTGAACTGTTGGCAGTTGGCAGAGTCAGCCTGCAATACTGCATTCTAACTACTGCACCACTACAACACTTGAAGTCTAATTTGCTTTGACTGTATATGTTTTCAGGCTATAATGCTGAACTAAGAAATATGTGGAGGTGGCTATTTCTAATTACATTACTCACATTACATTTTAAAAATATAGAACACACTAAATACATATTGGCTGGCTACTTTTCTTGCTTGGACTAGCCCAAGTTTCCTTCCTCAGGTCTGGCTGGTAGACTGTATTCTGTCTTCGCCAGTCCTGTTAGAATATAGGAGTAGAAAGTTCCTATATCTATCCTATTTTTTGAATCTCCAGTAAGTCTTCTTCTGGATCTCATCCAAAAACCCTTTGCAGAAATCTTCTCCAGAACTGCCCTTCAACCAATAAGCTTTCATCAGTATAAAACTGCCCAGTCCAGTTTAGGTTTATCAATCAGCATCACTCCTTGTTTAAACCAAAAAACAATATTTTTCAATGGATATTGTTGTGTCATCAAATTTCTCTTCCTGTTTTTTCCCCCCAGGATCCTCTCCGTTGTTCTTAAGACTCCATTTCTGATGCCACTTCAACAGTCCCTCTTTCTCCTGTGAAAACATTTTCCCCCTGGTTTCTTGGTTCAACTCGATTTCTACTCATAATCTCATTAAAACCATATTTTTGAGTCTCTGTATAAGTTCGAAAGCACGTAAAAATGCAAGTAGAAAAATAGGGACCACTCCGGTGGGAAGGTAACAGCGTTCCGTGCGCCTTTGGTGTCTAGTCATGCTGGCCACATGACCACGGAGACGTCCTCGGACAAGCGCTGGCTCTTCAGCTTTGAAACGGAGATGAGCACCAGCCCCTAGAGTCGGAAACGACTAGCACGCATGTGCGGGGGAACCTTTACCTTTACCTTTATAAGTATGCGAACAGGCAGCAGAAAGCCATGGCTTCGAAAAACTTCCCTTGATTTTTTTTTAAAGCTGCATGCATTTTTGCATTATAAAGAATTTCTTAAGCAGGCTCTCTAATCTATTCTACAAGGGGGAAAAAAAACCTATCAGAAATTTTGCCAAACAGAGATCCTTCAACTGAGCTTCTGAAAATGTCTCCTTTTCCAGGGAAGCCTAAAGGTCAACCAAAAAGATGATTAATGGATTGCAAGCAATAGTCTAATTAGGAAATCAAATCCTCTGCACTTCATAAGCTTATAGGAGGGAACGTCTACACAACTATATATGCTTTTTCTTTTGACTTGAACTCTGGCTTTATTGCAAAAAATATAATGTATTATTACTTTAAAAATAGTACACTGAGCACTTTTCATTACCCATCTGCCAAGCCAGTCCTCCCCATTGAATTAATTAATTAATTAATTAATTAACTAACTAATGAGGAAGGGTATTTTGGGTAGGACTTATCAGTCCCAATGGGCCCCAACATTATAATATCAACTCAGGTGCTGTCTACCCTAATTTATTGCACCTCTCAGAGTGGTTTGAGCCCTGGACTTTTACGTAAGGCCCAGTTTCTTCATTTCAGCACAAAAGCAGTGAATAGAATTCCATGAGAATCTTTTACTGAGGAAAATTATTCTGCCAACAGAATAGAAACGACTAACCCCCACCCCCACCCTTTACTAAAGGTCTCTCAGATTTTAGAAGAATTGCATGAAGATGTGAAAAGGCTTCTTTAGCAGTTGTTGTTGTTAGCTGCGAAGTCATGTCCGACCCATCGCGACCCTATGGACAACGTTCCTCCAGGCCTTCCTGTCGTCTACCCTCTTCTGGAGTCCATTTAGGCTCACACCTACTGCTTCAGTGACTCCATCCAGCCACCTCATTCTCTGTCATCCCCTTCTTCTATTGCCCTCAATCTTTCCCAGCATTAGGCTCTTCTCCAGTGAGTCCTTCCTTCTCATTAGGTGGCCAAAGTATTTGAGTTTTAGCTTCAGGATCTGGCCTTCTAAAGAACAGTCAGGGTTGATCTCCTCTAGGACTGACCGGCTTGATCACCTTGCAGTCCAAGGGACTCGCAGGAGTCTTCTCCAGCACCAGAGTTCAAAGGATACAATTCAAAGGATTGTATCCCAGTATTGCTTTTCCTACTCTTTTATTGACTATAAAGGCTACTCCATTTCTTCTGAGGGATTCTTGCCGCAGTAATCCCGCAGTAATATACCTGATGGTCATCTGAATTAAATTCACCCATTCCTGTCCATTTTAGTTCGCCGATACCTAAGATGTCGATGTTCAGTCTTGTCATCTCTTGTTTGACCACGTCCAGCTTGCCTTGATTCATGGATCTTACATTCCAGGTTCCTATGGAGAAAAAATCTTTACAGCATCGGACTTTCCTTTCACCACCAGACACATCCACAGCTGAGCGTCCTTTTGGCTTTGGCCCAGTCGCTTCATTCTTTCTGGTGCTACTAGTACTAGCCCTCTGCTCTTCCCCAGTAGCATATTGGATGCTTTCCGACCTGAGGGGCTCATCTTCCAGTGTCATATCGTTTTGCCTTTTGGTACTGTCCATAGGGTTTTCATGGCAAAGATACTGGAGTGGGTTGCCATTTCCTTCTCCAGTGGATCACGTTTTGTCAGAACTCTCTGCTATGACCTGTCCATCTTGGGTAGCCCTGCATGGCATAGCTCATAGCTTCATTGAATTACGCAAGCCCCTTCGCCACGACAAGGCAGTAATCCATGAAGGGGTCTTTAGCAGTAGGAAGTCTTAACCTAGATTCCTTGACAGTAATGCCTAGACTTTTCCCTGCCTCTTCATTATTCTTTAAATGAAGAAAAATAATAAAAATGTATCTGGCTAGGAACTTGGCTTGGGTGGAGACAATGGGACAGAGCATTTATTATCCACAGGTTGGGAAGTAGCCTACTCAGTTTCTGGTACTCAAAAAACTCCTACAATTCTCAGCACTCTGACTTGGGAATTCTGGGAGTTGAAGTCCATGTTCCAGGAAGGCACAAAATTTAGGCAGAACTATTTTAAAGGATACCCAAAAATACATTTCAAGAAACAAACCTTAACAGGAAAAGAAACCCCCAAACAATGCAATGTAGACGGAGCATGCTAAGTGACTTGTTTTTTGAAGGAGGTGGAAGAATGGAATAAAATATCTTGGAAGAGGAAACAGAAAAACATTTTCTTGCCAACCTCGCTTGTAATTAAGATACGCATGCAGAGGGAAACATTAAAAACAACATTTTTCTTTTTTTAAAAAATCTTTCAATTTAATGGTTCTGTGCATGCAAATCAAAATGAGATCTGAGTGCTTGCTGATCTCTTTGGCCTCTATCCTTTAAATCTCTTTGCTGATCTCACACCCATCCTAAATACTGAGTAAAATATTTGTTGATTGTGTTTTTTTATTTTTTTTTAGGAGTGACACACAATTTTTAATGGAAGTATGATTTCACTTAACTCACCCTCTTTCCTTAGGCTTGAAATAATTCCCTCTTATGAAAATGAAATATTGTGAGTTAAATTGCTGTACACAGCCTCTGGGGACAGAATATGACAGGTACCATGATAACAGGAAAGCAATTACAAAAAATAAAGGAACAGACATTTTGAGGGTTGCAGCTTAGAGCTTTAATATTGACTTGGATGCACTTCTTAGCTCCTCTTCAAAAACACATTTGCCATCGGAACATTTTTAAATCACTGTCTCAATTGGGACTTGCTAATAAATCATAAATTATGTTTACACGCACAGACTTTGTTTAGCCCTCATTATATCTAGAATGTGAACTTGATTAAAGAGATAATTTACTCAAAGCACTGCAATTCACCCACAGATATAAACTAGAGATAAACAGAATTATGGAAACAGAAAAAGTCCTATCAGGCATTGCATGAGTAACCAGATATGCCAAGGAATTGCACAACAGCTGTCTGGATGAAGTCAGAGACACTGACACAAACTCATTGCCTTTTATAAATACATTTATCATTTGGAAAGGAAGAACACAAGATAGTCAGGGGCACAGAAATATCATGAGTGAAAACTAAACAATATACAGAACACAGAAGAAAAAAGAGGGAGAAAAGGGAAATTTCTTCTTTACACTTACAACAACCCATCATAGCGTAGATTGCATCATGCATGAGTCGGCACTCTCTAACTGAACAACTACAACTGTGTTCTGGATAGCCTGTTGGGCACTTTACTTCCTAGCTACTAAATTCAGGCCTTGAGTGAGTAACCAGATGTTTCTAAGGTAGCTAATTGAATTAGGTGTTATGGAAGTATTTTGCAATGTAAGAAAGCACTTCATGGATTTTATACTTTTTTTCTGCCGTTTATGGGATAGTTACAGACAATATATCATGAGTCAGCTACAGTTCCATACCCAGGTAATTCTCACTTAGTGACCAATCATTCAGTGACCATTTGAAGTTACAATGGTGCTGAACGATGAGATTTACTCACGAGTCAGGTGCTTGGCAATTGGCACACAATTACGACGGTTGCAGCATCCTAAGATGCTGCGTGAAGAATTCTGGGAGTTGAAGTCCAAACATCTTAAAGTTGCCAAGCTTGAAAAAGGCTGTTGTACATCACCAGATATTATGTGACTAAAAATGAATATGTCACCTGAGATGGGGATTCAGTGCCTTATTATAATTATGCACCTTTCGATTATCAGAACGCCCTTCTGAACAATGGACACTGGAAATTGATAGCAAATGGGGAGGAGTATGCTACTGAAAATTTCTGTTTGTATTTTTTTAAAAAATTCAAATGGCAGAGTTAAAAAAAAAACAAAGCTTGATGCTGTAAACCAGGGGTCTTCAAACATGGCCCTTTTATGACTTGAGGACTTCATCTCCCAGAATTCCTCAGCCAGCATGGCTGGGAGTTGAAGTCCACAAGACATAAAAGGGCCAAGTTTGAAGACCCCTGCTATAAACAGTGAATTTTGATCATGCATGAATTTTATTTATTTTTTTTTATTTTTAATCCCATTTATATCCTGCCCTTCTCCGAAGACTCAGGGCAGCTTACAATTTAAAGCACAAATCAATGTGCTTAGCAATAGCCTTCATTTTATGTATATGCCTGCTTATTAGGGCTTTCGCCCCCGCCAGCAGCATTATTACAAAGTCAGCTTATTGCCCCCAACAATCTGGGTCCTCATTTTACCTACCTCAGAAGGATGGAAGGCTGAGTTAACCTTGAGCCTGGTGGGATGCGAACCTGCACTAATTGCAGGCAGCTGGTGTCACTTAAGGAGGCATTAGCTCACTGCTCCACCAAGGCTCAATTAATGGTAACTCCTTGTAAGGAAGTGCGGTTGAAGTTGCTGTGTGCTCTTTTCAAAAATAGTTGTCATTATGCAGACAAGCTCCAACCCCATTTCCCATAGGCATTCATCCATTCCCTCCGAATTGTATTCACCGCCATTCAAGCTGGTTTTGCAACTGCCTGGCTAATTGAGCAAACACTCTCCCTGTTTTCAAGAATGTGCTGATGTCCGGAAGCAGCCTTACTCCCCACCCCCTACCCCAGACCCTTAGTTTAAAAAAGGAAATATTTCAGAGTGAAGAGGGGGTGTAGGAGAAATGTTGATAAGCAAACAATAGAAGAGAAAATGGAGGTGCCACCTGGAGATTGGCAGCTATTAGAAGCAGGGTAGAGGACTATCAGTCAACTGCCTGGGCCACAAGCTACCATGAGCAGCATATCCCGGTGGTAGTTCTGCCTGAAACTTTGCTGAGAGCCCAGTGGCAATCAGAAGAGAAACAAATCACCCGGAACAGAACCTTACCCAAACTGTACAAACTCCTCAATTTATGACCATAACTGAGCTCAGAATTATGGCCATAAGTCATGACATATGATCAGCTTTTATTGAAACTGCTTGTAAATCAGTTGTTCTAACAAATGTCACATTATTGGCATAACTTAGTTCAACAGAGACTCTGGGACTGTCCACTAATTTTGGGGGATTATGAATCAAACACCAGGATAGAAATGTAAACAAACTGTTTAATGTGCAAAACACTTAGCTTTCGTCGGCCAAACTGCTGACGTCGTCAGAGTAAGAATAGGAGTTCCGGGAGTTTGCTTATATAGCCGGTTGCTTTTGCACCCTGCTCATTGAGTGGGTCACCGATCTATTCACCTCAATTGGCTGTAACGTTCCTAATAGTCCCACACCTCTTCGCATATTTGCGGAATCAAGAGTTGTTTTCTCGCTTGTGGTCGCTCTCCTGGCATGCGTGTAAACGCCAGGGGGGCGGTTATCCAGCCGCTCTTGTTTTGTGCCTCCCCCACCTTCTTCTTTGGTCGAACCTGAGCCTCCGTCTCAAGGTCTAACACCGGGGACGTTGTGGATTCATCTTTCCTGGGGATCACTGTTGTGGCATATTAAATAGTTTTTTTACATTTCTATCCTGGTGTTAGATTCTTTTTCTTTCGTGTGTGTGTGTGTGTGTGTGTGTGTGTGTGTGTGTAAAATTTAAATAGAGAGACTCAACACAAACTCTTCCCACTTGAATTTTGTGAATTATGTGAACCGTGGCATACCAAATCCTGCAGTCGTTAGAGAAAGTCCTCGACATGACTAAAACTGAGCCCAAAATTTCCATGGCTAAGCAAGACAGTTGTTAAGTAATTTTATCCTGTTTTACGGCCTTGCTTGCCACAGTCGTTATGTGAATCATTGTAGCTGTGAAGTTAGTAACACAGTTATTAAAGTGAATTTGTCATCCCCACTGACTTGCCTATCAGAAAGTCACAAAAGGTGATCAGGTGACTCCAGGACACTGCAACTGTCACAACTACATGCCAATTGCCAAGTGTCCAAATTTTGATGACATGATCCTGGGGATGCTGCGATGGTCGTAAGGGTAAAAAATGGTCATGTCACTTTTTTTCAGTGCCGGTGTAACTTCAAACAATCCCTAAATGAATAGTTGTAAGTTGAGGACTACATGTATACTATAATCTGCATTTTAATTGCTAGGGAAGATATATCAGTCATTCAAATTCTGGATAGCTGTCTGTGGCTTCAACTGATTATCTTTGTTTCACATTTGGAAGATAAATCCAATGGGACGTATTAGCATAAAGATGTCTGTATATATAATTTCCCATATTTTTTGGCATGGATCTATTCTTAAATACATCTCTCAGCAGATAAAGACAAGCACGGCAGATTTTGGAGTCAAAGCAAAAACGATTGATCATATTCACTGAGGTCTGTCCCATTTGCATTCATTTGGAATTAAGGTTATTCTAGTTATTCTAAGAAAAAGAAAAAAAATAGTCCCAAGCCTTTAAATACTTTATTCCAATAAATAATATTTAGATTGAGTTTGTGATCTCCTTTCTCTTTGTTTTGCTTTGTGTTTTTTTTCATCTTAAAAGGCCTTCATGGCTTGGGAACTCCACAATTTAGAAAGTGACCACTGAGATTTATCCTAAAGAAGCCTGCTGTGTTTGAGAGATGAAATGATCAGCAGCAAAGAACAATGGTTGTTCTAAAAACTACAGTATAGAATTCTTAAAATGACCTAATTCAAGTTACTGTAGATGGAGTCCTTTTTGAGTCATTCCTTCAAAAACAAAGGAACAATTGTTCAAGTGAGTTCAACTTCAGATTTATACTAAGGACAAAGAGTAAAGCCTTCAAAATCATTCTTCACATTTATTGAAAGATACAATCCATCTAAAAAAAGGTACTATCTCTTACTTTTTCCTTGTTTTAAACATCTCCATCATTTCATAGGATAGCTTTTGCCTAAATTCAAATAGATCATTGAATTATTATTATTGGTATATATAGAGTTGTTCTAATTGATTGATACAACCAGCTTGGTATATTGGTTAAGGCAACAGTTCTAGAAAACAGGGAGGCCAGAGTAAATGGGCCAGTCACACCCTCTCAGCCCTAGGAAGAAAGCAATGGCAAAGCACTTCTGAAATCTTGCCAAGAAAACTGCAGGGATTAATCCAGGCAGTTGCTAGAAATCAATACTGACTTCAAGGGACAAATAAAATAAAAAATAAATAAATGAAATGAAATGAAATGAAATGAAATGAAATAAAATAAAATAAAATAATAAAATAAAATAAAATAAAATAAAATAAAATAAAATAAAATAAAATTAAAATAAAATAATAAAATAAAATAAAAAATAAAATAAAATAAATAAAATAAAATAAAATAAAATAAAATAAAATAAAATAATAAATCTAGCAAAACCCAGGCAAATAAAGCTGAGCTATTCTGCTAGAAAGCTACTAAAAAACAAAAATGAATAATCATCTTTCTTTAGGGATATCATTGTTTGGAAGCAATGCTAAATTACAGGTTAATATTTAAAAGCAAATTTAATGAGCCTTTAGCACCTGAGATCATTCTTATAGTGCATTTAGAAATGTTTTTTTGCCCTAATTGCTTTTTTTCCTCTGGAAAGTACAGGTGCTGAACAGATTTCTTGACATCTCTAATTAAAACTCATCATTAATGGCCAAAAATGTTAATGCGTAAAAATGTTCTTCATATTAGAGGAACAATAAAAAAAATACAGATTTATAACTCACAATCAATCTCTATAATTCAAAATCTGAATTCTGTTTAATATTTTGCTTTCTTGCTACTAGGTAAGAAATAATTTTGCAAACAAAACATTAAAACGATACTATGTATCTAACTGTGCCCATAGAAACTGATGTTTTTATGGTATCGTTTAGAGTACTATTACATTTTGGGTTCTCTTGTCAAAAAGCATAAAGTTTCGAAATACTGATCTGAAAAAAAGGAGCCTTTTTATGCAGAAGTGGTAAGAATGTGACTTAAAGTTAGATTTGTTCTGTGTATCAATCCATTTTTCCCCTTCTGTTCAGTCCTGTCCGATTAAAGAAGACCCTCTGAACAAATCCCTGCAGTTTTTTTGGCAAGGTTTTTCAAAAGTGGTTTGCCATTGCCTCCTCCCTAGAGCTGAGAGAGTGTGACTGGCCCAAGGTCACCCAATTAGCTTTTTGCCTAAGATGGAACTAGAACTCACAGTCTCCTGATTTCTAGCCTGGTTCCTTAACTACTACATCAAACACGCTCTTTTTTCTGGCTTTAATTTACTGTTATAAACTAGCAAGGTTTTGAAAAGTATAGAGTCGATAGCAACAGAGAAGAAGTCAAGTGATTAAATGACGAGCCATCTTCATAATTTTCACCCTTTCCAACTAACGTAGGCTTGTATGCCTGCCAATATTTAAATTTATCTGAGCTGCATTTTTAGCTTTGTGTAAAGTTAAACAATCAATGAGAAATTACTCATTCTTAAAAAAGTTTTCCACAGACAACCCTTGGAAACTTATTTTAGCATAACACGAATCCTCAATTTGTCTCTGCCCCCTATGTCTTCAAAATCTACTCCAGAAGGTATACAGGCCTGCAAAGAAAGGGTGGGGAAATCGCCCCTTAAAATTTGTCAGCAACAAAATCTGTCTGCTGACAGAAGCCTAATATTGAAAGTTTCCATCTTTGGAAAATAACTAAATCCCTATTTAATATGCTTTCTGGATGACTTTTTATGAGAAAGGGGGTATCAGCCACAGCAAGCTCAGTTAGGGTTAAGCTAATATTTCTGAAGAGAAATAATATAATTTGAAGTTACCTATTTAAGAGGAAGAATTTGATCAAATTTAAGAACTAGGATTGATCTCTTGAGATCACTATAATGATATTTTTTTTAATCTTATAACGAATTCAGAAAAGCATAGTTTTCTCCAGAGACTAAATTCAGTTGCATAAACAGAATAACCATTTGTAAGAATAGCTGCTAGGAAGTGGGGGCAAACATTGATGTGGGGAAAATATATACCTACATATCCACGCTCAATTTTCTATAAAGTGGAGTTCAGGGAGAGATAACAAGCTTTAGTTTCTTGCTTTTATGGTTAGCACATTATCTATATGCAAGGTTGATAGACTTAAAATTATCTTGTCATTTCTCCTTTTAGTGGAAGCTACTACTAGATAAATGAGCTTTTAGGGGGAAAAATGTTTTTAACAGCAATTGTTAAAATTTATCATATTTACATCCTCCTGAACTTGAAGAAAAAATCATATCATGCTTAAGTGGCAAAATTTATTTTTTCAGAGGTTTTGCTGTAGAGTAATCCAGAAAAGTACCCGCAACATGTGCGTTACAGAACAATGTCACAAAACGATGCATACTGGAGTAAAATATACACAGAAAAAGCTTTTGTTCAAAAAACATTTCTAAACTGAACATATGGCTAGTCTTTGAACTGGATTGGGTACTTTGATCATAATTTGCAGTTGTTAAGGAAGGCAACCATGTGATCTGCCTCACTCAACAACCGCAACCCCGTCCCTTCAAGTTGTGGTTGCTACGGAACCATGTGGGTCATTAAGTGGATAGAGGTGCTGAACGTGGTCAGGATTCTCCTTGCTGTGCCTTTCTATACCTTTTTGAAAAGTATAGAAAGCTGGAACGAGCATTTCTACCATTCAGAGATATTGTGTTTGCTACTTTTTCAGCCAGAAAGTGGGTAAATGTGATGTTTCTGAAGGGTAGAAAGAGCCCCAGCTGCAGCAAGTTGGCCAAGAGGCTCCAGGCAAGCGCTGGGAGCAGATGCTTCCCATTAGCAATGCGGAGGAGGTGGAGTCCATGCCTCCTCCTGATCCAAGGACATGTAGAGCAGAGAGGAGACAGGCACAATCCTGGTCAGCTAGAATCCTCGCAAGAAGGCATCCTCAGCTCTCATGAAAGGCTGTACCACCATCACCTACTTCAGGACTTTTCAACCAGTGGTATGGGTACCACCTGTGGTGGTACGCGACCATCCCAGAAAAGTGGTAGCAGGGGAGGGGAATGAGCTGAACTGGTGGCAGCACTGCACAAGCCTGAGTGAGAGATGGCTGGAGCTGCAGGTCTGTCAGGGTTCAGAAGAAGCACCAGGATCAGCGCCAGGCTCCAGCTGGAGCTCAGCACTGATCCTGGTGCTTCTGAGCCCAGAAGAAGTACCGATCAGCTGGAATGTTGCAGCATCTCCAGGGTCTTGGAGATGCTGCAACATTCAGATGCTTGGCAACTGATTCATATTCATGATGGTCAGTGTCCCAGGGTCATGTGAAGTGACCAAAACCTGCTGCAACCACCCAGAAGATGGGGGGGGGAATAAAATCCAAACACCCCCCACCCCACCCCCACTGCCAATCCTCAACAGAAATGCTCACAACAATGAAAACCTCAGACAGGTGGAAGAGCGCCACTGGGTGGGCAGGCAGGTGTCTTGCTCGGCTGTGGCTTGGGGGGCACTTTTTCAGTGCCATTGTAACTTTGAACAGTCACTAAGCGAACTGTTGTAAGTCGAGGACTACCTGCACTTCATCACTCTTTTCCTTTTTTTTTTGGTCACGTTTTTGACACCTTGCTAGGCGACTGGTGGTACTCGGATGTTGCCATATCCTAAAAGTGGTACAATGGGTGAAAAGGTTGAAAAGTCCTGACCTACTTAATCCCACTGTCAGATCCCAAAAGGAATGTATTACTATTTTTTATATCCTATATGTCCTTTTATAAGCATTTTGGGGGGCCTGGTGGGAAGGATTATGATGCAGGGATATGTAATGTTCTTTGCTTTGCCCATGCCACACTGCCCTTCCCCCAGGGGAAGGAATGCGGCCGAATATCATCAACCTTATCTGGAAGATGGTTTGTGCTTGGAGCAGGAGGGAAATGAAAATGAGAGAGCACACCAAAGGAGCACGCCAAAGGAGCAAGTTACCGTATTTTCTGGTGAATAAGACGACTGGGCGTATAAGACGACCCCCGACTTTTGAGAAGATTTTCAAGATTTTTCGTCTTATACGCCGGAAAATACTTACATGCCAGTTGCCAAGTGTCCGACACAAGCCCGATTCAGCCCCGTCTGATGCAGATGGTGCAAAGCTGCCCTTTTAAAGCCCAAAGGGGCTTTTCCTTCCACCCACCCTTTGGAATACACGCAAAAGCTGCATTCACATGACACGCTCTTCCAGGCCAGACTCTGCAAACAGTACGTCAGAAGCCGCAACCACCGCGGGAACTCCGAGTCCCTGCCTTGCGGCAGCCTGCATGGCCGACCGCGATCCGGCTTTGAGAGCGCATTTGCAGATGGAGCAGCCACTGCATCTGGAGCCAAGCCCCACCTGGGAGGCGGTTGGCCAGGTGGGTCCGGAAGATGCGCTGGAGAGCCGGGCTTGGGGCAGCCATGCCGAGGCCGGCTGGCGAGGGCCGCTGTGTGGTCTGCGGGTGAGAGGGGCACCAGGCCACCAAGTATCGCTGTCCGGGCTGCTGGGAGAGATAGTGGGTAGCAGGGCATGCTCTGCTTATGCTCAGATGCCACTTGGGTGAGGGGGAGGGGCTTCCTGCCGCTCCAAGGGTCCGGAATTTGCAAGGGGGAGGGGAAGGGGCTTAGAGGCTCTTGGGGGTGGGAAGGGAGGGTCACGTTGGAGGGGGGACTGGACTAAGGAGGCTTAAAGTTGCTTTGTAAGAACAGGGGCGCTCAATTGATTTATGTACTATTTTCTGGCGTATAAGACAACTGGGCATATAAGACGGCCCCCCGACTTTTGAGAAGATTTTCATGGGTTAAAAAGTCATCTTATACGCCGGAAAATACGGTACCAAAACAATATCCCATCTGTGGATTGGCCGAGATTAAAATGGAGAGTGGGACCCCAGGGGGGGAGGAGTAACGAATACTGCTTTTGATATACTGCTTGCGTGGGCTATTTCCTCAGACCTTGCTTTGTTTCCTTGCTATCACAAACTCTCAATAAAAAGACAATGCCTGTTTCAAGACTTCTGCTTCTTTGGGAGACCTAGTTGAGGCAGGTCCTTACAACCACCCTGAGGACTTGAGCGTTACTGAGGCAATGTACCCAGTTTCATGTCTTGTGCGGTCGTGCCGTGTATCCTGGCCCGTTTGAATTGTGGACTGCTTTCCTGGATTTCCTGGATGCCCATTGGACTCAGTTAGCCACTGACTCTTGCTGTATTGAGCTCAGAATCCAGACCCATGCAGACAATTTCTGAAAACCTGTTCGGAGGGTTTGAATAAACACCTGTAAAACTCTTGCCATATGTGCATGGGTGTGTGGGGAGTGGGGCAGCACCCAAGAGTAGAAAGGCTGAAAAGAAGTTTGGATCTTCAGGATGCAAGGGTGTTTTTCCCCCCTCCAGCCCAGTGATAGAGTTTCCTTCTGCACAGAGGTGCACATGTGTGTGTGTGTGTTGAGGGGTAGAAACTCCTGTGCTGTGCTGGAGAAAAGAAGCTCACATCCCAAAGATCTTCATTTCTCCAGCCCCTCACAGTATGGAAGGGAAGTAGCTTGCAACCTTCCCTGCCAGCTTCCCCATTAATGTTGTAAGTGCAAACAGTGTAAGTGTAAGCCTTAAGTGTGAACAGGTTGCCAAGTACCCGAAAAACAATCCCGTGACTGTGGCAGTTGGTGCAGCAGTCATAACTTCTAGGACAGATTGTAAGTAATTTTTCCTGAGTCTCTCAAACCTTCGAACGGTGATTAGGCGACCGGTTTGAAGTCAAGGACTAGCTGTCCATTCAGAAAAAAACACATCCATAAAGGAAAATGCATCGTTTTTCTCCTGCAAATTTCATCTGATAAATTTTGCATACCATCATCTGTCCAACAAACCTTGCATTTTGCAAGATCAAAAACTAAGTGAAAGAAAAATAATCGTCTCCGTCTCTTTCAGGAGCTGAAGACTGGGGTTTTTTTTGTCGTTCCGTAAGAGTATTGTGGGAATAATTCCTAGAGATAGATTTATTTAAGAAAGAAGATTAAGTCGCTTTGATTCAAAAACAAACCAACCAATATGTATTCAAGTATAAGAAGAAGGCAAAGGAATGAAGCTAAATCTGAAGGCATAACGTCTTTGATTGTGATGAAAGACTGAGAGATTTAGTAACAAACGCACAAGAAATTTAGTGAAGAACGCAAGAATAATGAGAGGCTCTAAATATGGGACAGATTCTATTTGGTAGATCTTAAGAAAATTTTTCACTGAAGAAAGGAAACAAGAGAAAGTAACGAGAGAGAAAGTAGTACAAACACAGCGGGGATAAAAAGTACCAGTTTCTGCATAAACATTAAAAATGCATTAATTGCTGCACAGAATAAATAAATGGAGATGTAAGGAGATGTGGAAGATGTTTGGCAAAGAGTGAAACTAATTGTGTTATAAGAGAAATGAAACTTAGATTGTTGGTGTAACGTATTGGGCTTGCTTGTTAACACCACGTGCTAACGGCTGGTAGGCTGCTGGAGCAGGAAGCTAGCTAACGGCTCCCAGCATCTCAGACAGCCTGTCTCCAGTGCTGCTATTGGTTGCCCCTAGGGCGGCAATAGGTTGCTTCAAACCTATTGGCCGCCGCCTAGGGGCCAGGGTATAAATTGCTGCATCTGCAGCCCTGTTCTCTAGTTCAGATCCTGCAAGTGATAAGCCATGATCTTTGCTGAACTCACTCGCCTCGTCTTCATTCCTGCACAACGAACCCAGTTCACAACAGTTGGGATCCGAATTTCCTTTCCCCAGCCCAGTGCAGGATTTCCCTACTGCACCCTGAGGTGAGCTGCCTGCTCTCCTTCAGCAAATAGTTCTTTCTCTCTATTTGCCTAACAACTCACTTAACTGACCTGCTTAATGTCTACAACCATCACTGGTTCAGAGGGGCTGTTTTAGAAATTGAACCAATACATAAATTATAAAATGTCAAAGATGCTTGTGGAGTTACACTTATGGAAAGCCTGAAAAATGGATGCCTGGCGGTACGATAAAGTGAAAAAAATTAGTGAATAATGGCTGAAAAAATCTGTGTAAATATATATATGTTGGGTGAAGCACCTGTTCTACCAAATCTAGGAGAAAGCAATCTGCTCTGCATTTCGCTCCAGTCTAGGAGCATTTTTGAAGGCAGACGTCACTACTGTGATGACTGTAAATTCAAAATTTACAGTTATGCTCCTAGACTGGAGAGAATCGCAGAGCAGATTGCTTTCTCCTATACTTGGTAGACTGGGTGTTTCACCCAAGATATAGATATACATCCTCCCTGGTTTCTGCTGACAAGAGTGAGGGGAACCTGTGGCCTAGAGGTTAATACAGCTGCCTAACATGCAAAGCTGCCCAGGTTTGAATCCCAGAGGGGTATGACTAGCTGATGAGAGCTAAAGAGCTTGAAATAGCTATACTAGTCTCCCTTTAACTCTTTGTCAGCTGCAAAATTTTGAACATACATGCAATATAGAATATACACACATACACACACACACACAGAGACATACAAAGACACATATACATGTATAGAAATAAAATGTTAGTGGCAAAATAACAATAGGACTTAGACTCATATACCGCCTCACAGTGCTAAGGGGTTTACAATATCAGCATATTGCCCCCCCCCAATAATCTGGATCCTCATTTTACTGACCTCAGAAGAACAAAAGGCTAAATCAACCCTGAACCCACCAGAATCAAATTGCTGGCAGTGGGCAGAGTTCGCCTGCAAGAGTTGAAAACCCTGAAGATTTTGCAAAATTGTTTCTTCTTTCTTTTAAACTTCTGCCTCTTTTAATTTTTTTTGTTTTTCGTTAAAATGGCAATAGAATTTCTTTATTTAAACATCACTGTTTGAAAGACCTTCCTGAAGGATCTGGAACGTTCCAGCCTTTTAAGTGATGCTTCCCATTAGCCTTGCACATTTTCTATTCAATGCTTTATTGTTCGACAAAAGCTTGAAGGCTGCCATCTGGAAGTTCATGCATTTTGGTGGACCAACTGCTGCAAGCTCGTTACTTTGTGAAGACAATTTTTTTAAGCACAATCACTATCGTTATAACGTTCTCTTTTTTTCTGTTCTCACCCTAAGCTTCCATATGGCTTTGGCATATGTTTTATGGTGTCCACAGTTTAGATACCTCCAACATATACAGATACGTGGTTCCATCATTTGCAGTAAATGTAATTGATATATGTCTCTGCATTCAGCACAAATGCTCTCACTTTTGAGACGACATAGTGTAAATAAAATCAAAATATTGTTTTGTTTGCATTTATTGATACCATCAAAACTGTAGAATGTCTTTTCATGAGATATTTAACAGAAACCTAAGCCGTACATTTTCAAAAGTTTGAATTTCAAGAATTATTAAACATGGCAAATGGTCCAGACATATGAAGTGGGATCTAGATTTAGTTGTAATTTGAATAGATCTGTTGAAATAATTGGGAATAATTTTAAGTCCAACTTCTATTTCCTGTTACTGGAGACTTTATCTTCTATACCTGATAAGAATAGAATAGAGCTGGAAGGGACCTTGGAGGTCTTCTAGTCCAGCCCACTGCTCAAGCAGGAGAGCCTATACCATCTCAGACAAGTGACTGTCTAGCTTCTTCTTAAAAATGTCCAGTGATGGAGCACCCATAAGGTTTTGTCTAGTCACTATCTGCCTTATATTTTTATTAGTATACACAAGAAATCAATTATGAGTGTTTGGTCTTAATACTGAGAGTACATTTCTTAGTGAATTTGCAGATACATTTTGCCAATATTTACAGTGAAGTTTACACTATGTTATTAACGTTTGACTAACATTGAGAAATATTTGCACATCTCCACAAGGGACAACTAATTGGTCCAGTTAATGATATATGAAACAGCTGTGGCATCAGAATGTGACAGGGCAAATTGGCTAAGGGAAATATTTATGCTTTTTTGAAGCTCAGTCATTGGTCCTCCTAAGACAGACATGTCAAACACAAGGCCTGGGGGCCAGATCCAGCCCACAAAGTGGTTTCATGTGGCCCGTGAAGCCATCCTGGAAACAGTGAAGGAACGGCCCCCACTGCCTTGGCCCTGGCCCAGAGACCCTCCTTCTGCCAGAGACCCTCAGATCTGTCCCACTCCTGCCCAGGCCCCCATAGGCACCCTTGAGGCGAACGATGTAGAGCTGGCCACGCCCACCCAGTAGGCCATACGCACTCTAGCCACACCCACCCAGTAGGCCACGCCTACCTTGGCCATACCCACCCAGCCCCCTGAGGGCAACCGCAATGCTGATGCGGCCCTCAATGAAATTGAGTTTGACACCCCTGTCCTAAGAGATGCTCAAGTAGACAGCAACCACATCCTTTGTCCACTTGGAAATTCCACTATCAAGACATATGAAGGTAAGTTCCACAAAATGAGAATAACCGGACTATAATTTGCCAAGCAGACTAAATGAAGCATTGGAGGAAATTTTGACATAAGACAATTTTCTTCAGAAATATGGGAACAATGTTGACCACAATTATTTTGGGAATCTGCTTCTTGGTGAATTTGGACAAAGCCTCCCTGTAAAGATATCAATTGCTAGCTGTTATCGAAAACAGATCCCAGTTTGAATTCTTTGGTGACCTGGTTTCCATTTACCAGTAATGCTTCCCAGTATAATTGCTTTCTCTGGTGAATTCTTCCACATGGCATGACCAAAATAAGTGAAACATAGTTTTGTAATTTTTCCTTCTAGTTACATGCCTGGTGTTATATGTTCCAGTACTTGCTTGTTAACCACTTTTGTCGTTCAAGGAATATGCAAAAGCCTTCTCCAGCAACACAGCTTAAACGAGTCAATTTTCTTCCTGTCTTGTTTATTTAAGGTCCAACTTTCACAACAAGGAACACAACAGAGCAGACTAACCCTATGTTTGATTGTCAAGCTGATGTCCTTGCGTTTCCATATTCAGCTCATGTTCATCATTGCTGTGTGACCCAGTGGAATCTGTCGTTTTATTTCTGGGCTGCATTCAGTGCTTTGAGTGATCTGCAACCTAGGAAAGTGCCTAGATAACAGATAGCAAATTGTATTTTCACATAGAGTCTTTTCTACGGACTACAACTTCCAGCTGGCAAGAGACTCTGTGCCACATGATTGGAAAAAATCAAATGCTTAGAAATAACAGGAATATGTACAAACATCAGACAACATTCGTGCAATGGGCATTGTCCTTCATCTTTTCATTGTAGATTTTTCTTCTGGTTTTCAGCATCTCTCTGAACAAAATCAGATTTCCTATGGAACGGTGTTTGAGTTATTGGCTCTACTTCCTGATCAGCAGCTGCCTCTTTCTTCTACTTGGATAATTTCAAATCAAGTGAAAAATAACTTAAGAGAAACACAGTGATATATTCAAAATTATTTCTCTGCTAGGAAATTGTTTAGAAAGTCATTTTATTTATTTACTTATTGTCTCCATTAATCAGTGCAGAATTTGGACAAGTTACTACATAGGGAGGTTATGCAAACATTTTCTGCACTCCAGAAATAGAAAGACAATTGCAACTATAGTCATTGTACAACTCAGGAAGGATTCAACATGCTAAACGCATGCACAACCATTTATGTATAACAAAACAATTCTTAAACATGCACTGACAATTATTTGCAGGATAGAGAAAAATTGGAAAGGAATTACATGTCCAGAAAACAGAAATATGGGACTTGAGATAATTGGGAGAATTAGATCTAGTATGTAGTCCTGGGCTAACAACCCTAATGAAGCCAATCCATTACGGTCATATGTTTTGATAGTTGTAATGCAGGTCATCGTCTGACCAATCTAATTTTACAGCCTTTTTGTGGTGGTTATTAAGCGAATCACCATAGTTGTTAAAAGAATGCCATGGTCATTAAGTGAAGCCATTGTTTGTTATCGGACATTTTTGTTGAAAAGCAGAAGTGAATGCAAGTAAATGGCAAAAGCATTGTAAATTGCAGTCACATGACCACAGGACACTACAAACAGCCATAAATGCAGGCTGGTTGCTAGGCACCCAAAATGTAGTCATGTGATCATTGGGTGAGATCAGCCATTGGAATTTCAGAACCAGGTCATAAGGATCTTTGATGGGTCCCCTGTAACTTGGAACCGTCTCTAAGCAATCAGTCAAAAGTCAAGGAACTATCTGTATTTTAATTTAAAAAATGAGCATGTGTAGCAATTTTGGTATTCACATTTAAGGTTCCCAATTATTTGTCTTTGTTTACAGTAAATATACCTTTATTCTTCCTTTGGAGGGAGGCTGGGGACGAACTTGTTTATACTGAATTTCACATTACTCTTCAGTAAATCAGAGTCTTAGCAGCTTTGTTAGTGCTGTCCAGGACAACTTTGTTAAGAATATAATTAGTTCAAGCCCAGAAATCTTACAGCAGGGCTTTTCAACCAGTGGTACGGGTACCATCTGTGGTACATTGGCACCTGGCAGGTGGTACATGACCATCCTAGAAAAGTGGTAGTGGGGGAGGGGAATCAGCTGAACTCGTGGCAGCACTGCACAAGCCTGAGTGAGAGATGGCTGGAGCTGCAGGGCTGTCAGGGCTCAGCGGAAGTACCAGGATCAGTGCTTCTTTGGGGCTGTCAGGGCTCAGTGGAAGTGCCAGGATCAGGGCCAGGCTCCAGCTGGAGCTCGGTGCTCATCCTGGTGCTTCTGCTGAGCCAGAAGAAGTGATGATCAGCTGGGATGTTGCAGCATCTTCAGGGTCTTGTGATTTACATTCAGATGCTTGGCAACTGATTCATATTTATGACGGTCACAGTGTCCCAGGGTCATGTGAAGTGACCAAAACCTGCTGCAACCACCCAGCAGACAGGGGGAATAAAAACAAAAAAACCCCCACACACCTCTGCTGCCAATCCTCAACACAAATGCTCACAACAATGAAAACCTTGGACAGGAGGAAGAGCGCCACCTGGCGGGTAGGCAGGTGTCTTGCTCGGCTGTGGCTTGGGGGGCACTTTTTTCAGTGCCATTGTAACTTCGAACAGTCACTAAGCGAACTGTTGTAAGTTGAGGACTACCTGTACTTCATCACTTTTTTCCTTTTTTTTTTTTGGTCATCAAGTTTTTGACACCTTGCTAGGCGACTGGTGGTACTTGGATATTGCCATATATTAAAAGTGATACAATGGGTGAAAAGGTTGAAAAGCCCTGTCTTACAGCACTTCAATAGTTCTTGTAGAACAATTGTGAAACAATGGCTTGCAGAACAATTGTGAAAATAGCATTTTTCCTGTTCTGCCATGTACAGTATGTTTAAATATTCAAACAGATAATTAAAAATTGCACTGAAAAGCAGTATTTAAATAAAGGATTGAAATATTTGGCTACTTTCTTTATGCAAGGGTCATTCCAGCTTTAAAGTTGCATAATAGGTATGAGCTTGAAGAAGTTAAAGCATCTATTATTGTGCCTTCATCCCAGAAAAAAAGGATTTCTGGGTGGCTATTGATAAACCCAAAACTGTACTAGGCCTTTTTGTACAAGTTAGATAAGAAAGGCTCCCCATCACGATTTTCCATTCATAAAAAAATCCTTTACATATTTAGCATTATTTAAATTCAGTGGCTAAATCCAAAACACAATAGAATCTTAACTCAGAATTTTATTAACATTATCTCAAAATACTGATTTGTATATCAAGTGAAATTTATCTTGCATATCATATCATATCTTGTTTACATGAAGAATAAACACCTGTATCATACATATGCTGTACAGTAGTATTTTTCAAATGTGACAACTTTACCATGTGTGCATTTTAACTCCCAGAATTCCCCAGACAGCATGCTGGCTACTCTAAACAAGTCAATTGTTGAAACAAAATGTGAAGAACAGATGGTGGTGGGCAAGTCTTACCCTGGTCCTCACCTCTTCTCCATCTGTGGCCCAGCGTTCTCCCGTACTGCATAGCTTTGCTGAATGCTGTAGGATTGGTTGCAGTAGAGAAACACCTGAAGGCTTCTATAACTGGAACAAAAAGAAATTGCTTAGCCTAACTATTGCTATCTCTCTTTTGTGATCAGCGTTTGCGTCAGGGACAAATTTCATGCAAGCGTGGGAAACATGTACATGGATGGGATGTACTGGAGGAGGGAATAAGGGAATGTACAGGGACGATTGATGTCTTCCTTATGATGTAATGGCCCTGTTGATTGAATTTCATTGGCTAACAAAGTTTATAAAGCAACGCTACCAGCTTTCTAAGGTGTGGCACTTCTGAACGCAACACTGCCAGTGTTCAGATTGTGTTCCCACCCAGGACTTATTTTGATCGAAAATAAAGTGCTCTTTCCTCAAGAAGCCTCCATTTGAGTTGCCTGATTAGACTTTTAACGGTATCTCAAATTTAAGTAGTTTTGGGACCTTGCACACCGAAACCAGACAGTCTGCAACCTTCCTAGAGGGGAGTGTACTGAAATTTTTCCAGGCTGTTAGATTTGGCACATGGAGGAGACAACCCTGCAGAACCCACTAAAGAAAGCTTAGAAGTTCTTCCGTGCAGGTTGGCTAGCTACAATATGTGCTTGTTGTCTGTAATGTATCCATCTGAAAGCATGGAAGGGCTTTTGGCCTGGCCAATTTCGGCCCCATGTTGCAGGTATTCCATAATCTGTCTAGGCCAGAAATGCTTTTCCCAGTGTTGCAAGAGAACCACGAGAAGAACTTTCTCCACATTATTGACCTGAAGGGTTTCATTTTTTTCCCCAGAGTAAACCAGGCAGCCCCTTTGCTTCAGCCAAACATGAAGCTGCCTTCGCTTCATCAAAATGAATCTGAAACCTATATAGATTGGTTAAGTCAATGTGGTGGTTAAGTCAATGTGGTGGTGGTCATTAAGCAAATTCCACTGTGGTTAAGTGAATCCATTATTTTGCCCAAAACCAGAAGTAAAACACCACTTTACAGCAAAAAATGTCATAAATTGGGATCATGTCTCTGTGGAGGTTAGAATTTGGAATCTGTAAGTGGCCTTTTCAGGAATGTTATAAGTCAGGGGTCTTCAAACTTGGCCCTTTTATGACTTGTAGACTTCAACTCCCAGAATTCCTCAGCCAGGCATGCTAACTAAGGAATTCTGGGAGTTGAAGTCCACCAGTCATAAAAGGGCCGAGTTTGAAGACCTCTTGTTATAAGCGAATGGTTGTAAGTTGAGTACCTATATAACAGTCATATATTTTGAAAACCTTGGACTTACAGCTCTAAGTTGAGCGGCCTATGGTCCAAATCTGGAATTTTCTATCATTGGTTCTTGCCAGTTAAGACATAGCTATGCAGCATTTCCATGTCCTTTTCAGCAGCTCCAAGAATGTCCAATCTAACGGCATTTTTATAGCATAGACGACTTGCCATATAGATCTCTTTCTATTCTACTTTTTCTCTCTCTGCATTTCCACAAATGATAAAAAGCCAGGTGTTTTTTTCTCTTTAAAATTCACATTACCAATATTGCCATGATATCAGGAAGCTCTGCACCCTGTGGCAAGAATAATGTTGGAGGGATTTCTAGCCATATCTCTCAGTTTCTTTGCTCAGCTCTCACATTTCATTTCCAGCATCTATGTAGCACCTGCAATGCATTTGTCTATATTTGTTCATAGCTTCCAAGAGATAAGGGAGGCCGGTGCTGTGAAAAAGAATCAATTGTAAAAATAGGAGACAAATGTTCCTGGACACAGCAGGATGTTTATGGAGTGGGAGTGGAGGTGAGATTCCTTTAATTTTGGGTGATGGAGGGTGGGATGAAAACAAAAATCACAATCTATGTGATGGGGAATAGGATCTAAGGGCCATTTCAAAGCCATTCAGCCAGAGACAGCAAAAAACAGCTGGCAAAAGTTATTCTGAATATTTATTCAGTACTTGCTGCAGGTAATCCACACATTTTGGGGCGGAGAGAATTACTGGGCTCATGATCTGGAAAATGTTCATTGGTTGATAAATTGATCATTTTATGTTTAAACAAAACTCACATTAAAGCTCCCTTTTTACGATCCTGTAATCCCAGCTTCTGCCAACCTAGCAGTTTGAAAGCACGTAAAAATGCAAGTAGAAAAATAGGGACCATTACGGTGGGAAGGTAACAGTGTTCCGTGCGCCTTTGGCATCTAGTCATGCCGGCCACATGACCACGGAGACGTCCTCGGACAAGCGCTGGCTCTTCGGCTTTGAAACGGAGATGAGCACTGGCCCCTAGAGTTGGAAAGGACTAGCACACATGTGCGGGGGAACCTTTACCTTTACCTTTAATCCCTTAATTCGGGATAGAGTTGGGGCAGCTGGATGGAGCTGAGTGTTTACTGGCTGGATGCCCTTCTTGATGCCATGTGGAATTTGCAGCAGTTCCTTTTTCTTTGGGCCCTAGGAAAGAAATATCTGTTGCTATGTAGGATTGAATTCTCAACCTTACGAGTGGGAGGTGAACCTCTTCGCCATTAGGCCACTATGCCGTTCGTCTAAACAAAAACCACAGTAAATAAATAAATAAATAAATAAATAAATAAATAAATAAATAAATAAATAAATAAATATACTCAAAGGTTCTTCCTGCGACTCAGGCAATGAAGAGTCACTAAGTTGCTTTGTAGTGAATTAGTTCGTGAGTGAAGTGGATGCAGATAAGTTAGCTACCTTGAAAGATTTTAAAATAAGCTTTTTTAAAAAGAAAATTAATGTAGACTGCCCATCCCACATAATACTATGGTATTCCTTTAAAGTTCCAGTGAATTAATAATATTGACCAGCAATTTCCTCCAATAGGAAAAAAAAAATAGGATCTGAACATTTAAGTCCTCACACACTTGGACATTAGCCTTTATTGGATGGGCTGCTAGTCCTTATTTTCTTGGCTCTTGATCTTCAGCTTTACATAATTTCATTATGGCTTCTTGTTAATAAAATCTGGTAACTGATTTTACAACACAGCTTGTTGTCTGCAGTATGGATATGAGACTTTAATGCATTTAGAGGGGGAAAAACAAGTTTGGAAAGAGATGAAATTCAGAGCTATCTAGAGTCAGGGCTAAGTTATTGAAATTCAGGCAGGTTGACTTTATAGAGGAATGGAAGATGAAAGGTGAGCATTCTTCATAGAGATGACATGTGTTATTGTTTCTATGATATATGTCATAGAAATAATATAGTTACCGTATGTTCAGAAAAGTGTCAGTTACAAAAACCAAAAGTAGACAGGAAACAAGAACTAGTATTTTTCCCAATTTCTGATCTATTGTCTTTGAATAGGAAATAAAAAATGGCTGGATTTTTCTTAATGGTACATTCAAATGGAGAATAATCACCATCATAAATCCAAATACAACTGTTAGGAGACAAGCATTTAGCAAAATCATAAATCAATAAATAAATTCTGTTGCAATCTTTTCCTAAGCAATTGGGGTGCTGACATTAGTCTTTGATCATTCTAGCTGAAGAAATGTATCTGGTGACATATTAATATATTTCAGTCCATTGGCAAGGAAGAAAGAATCTTATTTCTTTGGCAATTTGAAGTGATTTCAGATGGTATCTTAGGCAAAAATGAAAAGAAGACCTTTGGGCTGGATGTTATACTGTTCGCACTTATGGAAGCTAAGCACTAATCAGCTGCTTCTAAGAGGAAACAGATATTCATTCATTCATTCATTCATTCATTCATTCATCAAATTTAGATGGATGCCCATCAAAAATAATACATACAAAATTATTATTATTATTGTTGTTCCCCGCCGTCGCCGCGCATGCGCAAGACACGCCAGTGGACGAGACGACCAACAAGGAGACTGGAGCAGCCGGCATGACTGAATGGGGCAACGGAACGGTGGCCTGAGGCCGCTGGCAAGCAGTTGCCGCCTTGGGAGCCCTTTCCTCGTCC
The DNA here is from genome assembly GCF_947247035.1 of Vipera ursinii. Taxonomy (NCBI): domain Eukaryota; kingdom Metazoa; phylum Chordata; class Lepidosauria; order Squamata; family Viperidae; genus Vipera; species Vipera ursinii. Next base: position 209,825,115 of record NC_139513.1, read on the forward strand.
CCGGATGGCTGTTTTGCACGTAGGGAGGGGGCCTGCCTCCGGACGGAAGACGGCACGGGATGTTACCGCCACACACATGCCTGGTGGTTTTGCAGCTACGTTGGGGTGGGGCTGTGTAGGCAGGTTATGAATGGGGTGGGGTCGTGGGGGACACAGGGCCGGATGGGGGGGAAAATAGCCTCAAGGGGGAACTTACCAAGAGCCGAGGGGGACGGCATGCCAGGCAGCGCAAGCACCAAAGCCGGAGGAAGGCATGGGCGGAGAGGGACGGGGCATTTGTAGGGGGCGGTGGGTGGTGGTCAATCACTTGGGCGTGGTGGGATTGGGCATGGCGGGTCCGTGGGTGGGGTGTTTGTCAAGGTGGTGGGCTGTTACAAAAGTAGCGTTGGGGCGGGTAGCCGCCAACGCTGACTTTTTTTCCTGCTTCGGGTTGCTGTGAAGACGAATAAAACACGTTCAATCTTTCTGGGTTGTCTCTCGTTCCTGGTAAGCTGTTGTTTCGCTCGCTTCAGGACGAGCTCTGACAGTTAAAAGAGAAGAAATATTGGATGAAGAGCAGATGCTAATAACAATGGAACCATCCCAATATTTTATCAGTCCTCTGAGCTCCAGTTTTTGAAGGAATTCCAGAAAGTCAAAACACATGGCGGGAGGCAGGAGGAGGATACTCCATAAAGTGTGTGCCATAACAGAAAAAAAAACCACCAGGTAGGTCCCACCAAATGTACTGTAACTATCTACTAGATCTGGTGACATGGGCATGTGTAATCAGGGAGATGCAGTCCCTCGGATAATCCATTCCATGCCATGTAGGGCTTTAAAGGTCAAAACCAGCATCTTATATTGGACCTGGAAACAGACTGGTAACCAATGAAGTTTGTGGAGCAGAGGTGTAACTTTGGTTCTTCTAGAACCACATATAAACTACCTGTGTCATTGCATTCTACACTAGTTGAAACTTCTGGTTGCTCTTCAATGGCAGCCCCCTATTAAGCTACATAGTCCAACCAGGAGGTGACTAGGATATGAGTAACCTTGAGCCCTCAATCTAGGAACGAGTGCAACTGATGCCCAATAGGCAGTTGGGCAAAGGTCCTCCTAGTCATGACTTCTACCCATTCTTTGAGCAAGAGTCATGAATCTAGGAGAACCACCAGACTGTGCATGGGGTAGTGCAAACCCCATATGTGGCATAGTCAGGTAAGTATGATTAGGAAGAGCATTCATAAGATTTAATAAGATTTGTCAGTCCCTTGTATCAAACACAGAAACATCTGCTCTAAAGTTATATTGCAGATAACGTTGTCTGGCTGACAGCTACTTATAGAACCAGCTCCATTCTCCTACAAAAATGCAAAGTAATTTTGCACAGATTTCCTTCTAGAATAGACCTGGGGATTTGCCCATAGTGAGATATATGTATGGAGAAAATACATGCTAGCCATGAGCAAAATGTCCTAGCATTCCTATGTCTTCTATATAAACATATCTAGTCAGAGAAAGGCTGAAGGACTGCATGAAATTTTTTAATGCATGAGAGGGCTGCAGAATCTCATTCAACTTCCTTTAATTTTTTTAAAAGCCTAGTAGGCTTATACTAACAAAGAACTCTTCACACAAGAGTTTTCATCCCTTCTCCAGGCCCACTTGGATAAAGGCTATCAATGTTATTTTGGTGTTAGGAGTACCATGCTTCAAATGTTGTTGTTGTTAGTTGCGAAGTCATTTCTGACCTATCGTGACCCCATGGACAACATTCCTCCAGGCCTTCCTATCCTCTACCATCTTCTGGAGTCCATTTAGGCTCACGCCTACTGCTTCAGTGACTCCATCCAGCCACCTCATTCTCTGTCGTCCCTTTCTTCTCCTGCCCTCAACTTTTCCCAGCATTAGGCTTTTCTCCAGTCAGTCCTTCCTTCTCATTAGGTGGCCAAAGTATTTGAGTTTCAGCTTCGGGATCTGGCCTTCTAAAGAGCAGTCAGGGTTGATCTCCTCTAGGACTGACCGGTTTAATCGCCTTGCAGTCCAAGGGACTCGCAGGAGTCTTCTCCAGCACCATAGTTCAAAGTCCTCCATTCTCTGGCGCTCAGCCTTTCTTATGGTCCAACTTTCACAGCCATACATTGCAACTTCAAATACTAATTGCAAAAAAACCCTCCTGGGGTCTAGCTGGACAATGTAAGAAACAAAATGATGAGATGGGGTGTTCTCATCATCTGGAGTGGTTGTGTGTTGAAGCAATGGCATATGTCACAGGATTTTTCTAGGAAATTGGAAATAGAAGAGTACATGCAGAATTAAGTGGTGGTTTGAGTCTTTTTGAAAGTTATAAAGGAAGGGTAAGCAATCTGGACTCCATATGATTTTAGGTCTCCCTTGGTACTCAGCATGTTTTCTGAACCATTTAAGTTAAATGTCTTTTTGAACAGCAAACTACTTGCTGCAAAGCAAAGGACTAGCCTTCAGCATTAAATTTATTTGCCACAGTGGCTTTGGTATCTGCTAAAAACCCTCTTGGATAATAGAAAGTATTGTGGAAAGCAAGTTCATTTGCTAATAAATACATGTTTTGTGATTGCGACAGTTTGTGAGTTCACCCACCTCAAGCTCTCAAGTTCCAAGTAGAACTATGCCTCAAAATTGTTGCCCTCCCTTGGAATAAAGAAATCTGAAGTCAGGCCTTGATTACTTTGCTACACTCAGGGAAATGGTATGTGACTGCTAAAATAACATATGGGTCAGCTGTGGGAGAAGAAATACAAAGTTCCAACTAGTTTGCAGACTTACATATATAAGTCAAGGCAGCACAATATCAATGGGCTTCAGAGTAGTATTGTCCTTTAAGGGTTTGTGGGTCAAAGATTAAACACTCAGATTGAGTGAATGGGATGAGAAGTTCAGGTGAATGGCCTTGGAGAATACACAAAAAGGAAAATTAAGGCAATAATTTAATCTCTCATTTTGAGAGAGAGAGAGCGAGAGAGCGAGAGAGAGCACAAGGTTCAGTCTGGCGTAATAATTAAAGGCACTGGGCTAGGAATCAGGAAACTGTAAATTCTAGATATGTCTTGGAAATAATGACAGCTAGATGATTTTGAACCAGTCATTCTCAATGGCAAACCTCTTCTCTAAAATGTTGCCAAGAAAACTTCATGGACTTGTCCACGTAGTTGACAGGAGTCAAGACTGACTCAGAGCAACAGGATACATATAATAGGGGACATTGTGGCTTGCATCAGAAAAAACCCACTGGTCCTTGCAGCTTGTGGGGCCAACCTTCTTCACTCCTGTTGTTCAGGATAGAAGAGAACACAAACTGTACCTCAAAACTGAAGTCTCAAGAATCCAATTTCCTTGAAAAAAAGTTCTGAATGACAACAGGTCAGTGACCAGGACTTAATAAAACTTAACTACAAACCTAGAGAGTACAGATACAAAATAGAACATACAACATGATGATGATGATGATGATGATGATGATGATGATGATGATGATGATGATGATGATTCTGTTGTTTTGTGTGTACACTGAGAACTTCTGCACCAGAAACAAATCCCTTGTGTGTCTGATCACATTTGGCCAATAAACTATTCTATTCTATTCTATTCTATTCTATTCTATTCTATTCTATTCTATTCTATTCTATTCTATTCTATTCTATTCTATTCTATTCTAGTCTAGTCTAGTCTAGTCTAGTCTAGTCTAGTCTAGTCTAGTCTATTATAATATTCTATTCCATTCCATTCCTAGAGCATCCTATTCCTAGATCATATTCTCTACCTTTTCTTTTCATCATTCTTGAGGTTACTTGGGTCTACAAGAGCAAAATCTGCAACTTTAAACTTCTGCTGTTGGCTTCTGGACTGTGTATAGAAACACCCCATTATTTGAAAAACAATCACAATTCATTCTACTCTGCATTCAGCTTGATGGTGCAATCAAGGTAGATTAGTTTGTCCTTGTTTTAAGATTGCTATCACATATTTTAGGGCTTTTTCCCCAGTAAGCTTCTATCCTTTGGAACTGACTTCCCCTGGAGTTACATCTGGTTGTCTAGAAATTTTAAAAAGCCCCTTCACACACTTCTTTTTGCAGGACCTTTAGGAAGCAGTGAAAGCTTTCTCTCTGCTGTAGATTTATCCTGAAATTATGTTTGAGTAGGAATTATAATTTTATTGATTATTGTATTAGAGTAGGAAATGTGTCACATTGATCATTGTACGGGTTTGTTGTGATATGGGTTTATATGATATTTAAATCTCATTTGCTTGAACTGGACTTAATTGGGTTGGGTTTTATAAATCGGTTTTAACTTTTTAATGTGTACTAATTTATTTACGGGCATTGCTGTTTAATTACTTTTTAATTTTTGTATCCTGTTTTTTATTATGTATTGCCCTGTTCACCGCCCTGAGTCCTTCGGGAGAAGGGCGGTATACAAATTAAATTAATCATCATCATCATCATCATCATCATCATCATCATCACACAAATAAATCTACTAATATTAATATATTAAAACTTTTATTTTATAAGAATCCTAAACTTGCAAGTACCAAAATATGTTTAAAAAAACAATACAATAGAAGCCACAAGCATGGTCCCAGATGAAAGCAGAAATATAAGCAGAATTTTAAAAATAGGTACTTCATTTGTGGAAGGCTTTTGTTGTTGTTGCTCTAGTTTGAAAATCTCCTGCAATGGGAATATACACCTGCTTTCCTTTCAGTGTATTTAAATTCTAGATTTTTTAAAAAATTAATGTTTTCTGCAATTATAATATCAAGGTATCATTAATAGAACAGGTGGAAATCCTCAACAAATAAAATACTGAAAAGATATTTACTAATAACTGTTTAGCTCATATTCTCCCTGAATACTCCTGAATCTGTCTATCTCTGAAATTACCGATCTGGGTTAAAAATAGAATTTAAATGATTCTGTTATTAGTATGGGAATCAAAATAAGATGAAGAAGTTGTGAAAATTAGTTGGATTTCAAATGAACATGCAAATATCTTTACACAGAAAGATCCAGTTTCTTTTATTCCATGCAGTAAATAGGTCTGATAATGGCAGTTTCACCTGGGCTAAGCAAATTAGCTTTGGTTATTTAACAAATAGCCTGTGCCATCTCATTTTGGACACATATGGTGAAGAGTAGGAAGAAGTTATTGCCCCTGGGATTTTATTTGTTCATTAGTTTATTATTCCTCTTTTCATTCAGGACCTCAAAGCAACACAGACAATGTTCTCTATCCTCCGGTTCTCTGTGAGATAGGTTAGGCCAGGGGTGTCAAACTCAATTTCATTGGGGGCCACATCAGCATTGTGGTTGCCCTTGGGGGGCCGGGTGGGTATGGCCAGGGTGGGCGCGGCCTACTGGGTGGGCGCAGCTGGAGTGCATATGGCCTACTGGGTGCGCATGGCCAGCTCTACATCATTGGCATCAAGGGTGCCTATGGGGGCCTGGGCAGGAGTGGGACAGATCTGGGGGTCTCTGGCAGAAGGAGGGTCTCTGGGCCAGGGCCAAGGCAGTGGGGACTGTTCCCTCACTGTTTCTAGGATGGCTTTGGGGGCAACATGAAACCACTTCGTGGGCCGGATCTGGCCCCCAGGCCTTGTGTTTGACATGTCTGGGTTAGGCTGAGAGACATAGTTGAATGGAGAAGGCACTTATCCTGCTCACACAGCTATAACCAGTTTGATTAGAAGACATGTAAGAATTAATTTGCATAAGTGAGGTTCTGTCCAAAGAACACAGAAGAATAATCAAAGGAAGGAATGGAATAACCATTTAACTGAAACAAGTCAAGCCATAGTTAAACAAGGAGTCACCTATTAAAGTTACTAAAGGAATTGTCAGCATGAGCACAGGTCGAGGTCACCTTAATCATGGATGGGGGGCTTCAAATGTGAGAGGAACTGACATGAATATAAAATAAACTGAAGGCTGAAGATCAGAACTAGTGGTAATTTCAAGAATTGGATGACAGCAGCAAGTGAAGCGAAGGCACCAAATGGCTGGCAAGCCAAGTCTTGAGTCTTCTAACCTAGAAGCAGACCTTACCTTTGTTCTTAGCAGGGCTCCCCAAACCCTTCTGCTCATTGACTCCTTCATGAAGTTTCAGATTGTTTATTGACCCCTAAATGTTTATTATATGAAAATAATTTTATATCTATTGTTTCAATTAATAGTACTATGAATAACAAGAATAATAATTAAAATTGAGTTCAGTAGCAGCAAACAGCCACCGCTTTTGCTGGTGGCTGACCATCCAGCCCTGGGTAATATTATCTCCACACTTGCAAACTCACCTTCAGGTCTGGCGACTGACATGGAGCTCTACAGACACCTCTCTAAAGATTAATTGACCCCAAGTGACCTAGTGAGCCTCACATCCATTTACCTTTTTGGATAATCCCATCAACCATTTGGGAAACCCTGTTATAAAGTCATAGCTAATAAGGCATGCACATCTTTGTTATAATATAGACAGCCCATGTCTTACTGAGTTATCATTTCAGAGGTATTCCCTTTGCATAAACAGATAAACAGAATGAACATGGACAGGGAAAAAAGCAGTGAAAGCAGGAATGGCTTCCATTGACTCTGTAACAAAGGACTCTCCCTTGGTGAGGCAAGAAAACTACTTTTACCTGCCTCTCTCTGTGTTGCCCTATTGCAGGGGTAGGCAACCTCGGCTCTTTTATGACTCATGGACTTCAGCTATGCTGACTCAGGAATTCTGGGAGTTGAAGTCCATGAGTCATAAAAGAGCCGAGGTTGCTTACCCCTGTCCTATTGGGAAGTGGACAAAATCCACAGCACATCTGTTTTCTTCAAACAGTGTCTACGGAGATTCTTAGTCATCCAGGCCATGGTTCTTTCAAAGGTGCTTTTTCAAAAGGCAACTGGACTTTTGAAGAAAAAAAAGATGTTTCTCTACTCATCCAAGAAGCTTCATCAGTTCATCATGAACTAATCCTTCCATCCCCCACCACCATCCAGTCAGAACTGTTGAAGCTTCTTGTATGAGAAGCGAAATGTCTTTTTCCTCAAGGGGAAAAAAAACCTTAGTCTAATTTTCTTCAAACAGAATTAGCCTCTCCTTTGTGCTTAAACTGAGAAGGAGGCTTTGGATTTCACTCCCAAGTGGCTAGAGGAATGGAAACCAAAGAAACGTCACTGTGATGGCCCCATTTTATCTTCAGGAAGCCAGCAAATATGGCTCTATTTCAAAGAGCATCAGGGCAGATGAGCCTTATGGTGGCTTTTTTTCTTAAGAGTTTTATTATTCTTTTTTAGTTCTTTTTGAAACTGCGTAGAGTGGGCTTAAGTAGTTTGTAACGCAGGGGCTCAGTGGGTTAGGACGCTGAGCTTGTCGATCAGAAGGTCGGCAGTTTGGCGGGTCGAATCCTGAGTGCCGCGTAACAGAGTGAGCGCCTGTTACTCGTCCCAGCTTCTGCCAACCTAGCAGTTCGAAAGCAAGTAAAAATGCAAGTAGAAAAATAGGGACCACTCCGGTGGGAAGGTAACAGCGTTCCGTGCGCCTTTGGCGTCTAGTCATGCCGGCCACATGACCCCGGAGACGTCCTCGGACAAGCGCTGGCTCTTCGGCTTTGAAATGGAGATGAGCACCGGCCCCTAGAGTCGGAAACGACTAGCACGCATGTGTGGGGAAACCTTTACCTTTACCTTTAACATATGTTATTTTATTTGTTTTTATTTATTGTGAATTCCTGGAATTTGATTCAGGGTGGTATAAAAACACAGTGTTAGATAAGCAAGCAAAAAAAATGGAATTTGACATAGTCTAATTAGAAAAACCTAAACATTTTATTAAAATACTGAAACAACCAGCTATAACCTATAGATCTAAAGTTACAGTTTGATTTTATAAGACATTCAGCATACTGTTAGGCATGTTGTACTATTTAGTCTGTTATAAAATTCAATATTGTATCAAACTGATTGTTGTCATATTAACTATGCTATTGTTACACATGCCAGCTAGGAAAGATCGATCAGTTTCAGATTTTTATAAGAGAACTAGCTGCTAAATTACACTGAGCACTAAACTGCCACTGTGAACTTCAAGAAATGGAATTTCTATGAGAAAGTCAATGCTGCATATTTCAATTTCAGTTGCCCAACTGTAAAATTTTAGTCCATCCCATGTACATCTCTAGTAAAGCTAGTATTTTAAAAGTCATTCTGATTTAGCCTTTTTTTGTAAAAAAAGGTTATTTTTCATCTTTAAATGAGACAATGTCATTTAAAATTACTTTTATTTTCACTGGTTATAAAAAGAGATATTCTTATTGTAGAGGTGGCAATCAAAAGTTACAGATTCATTTAGCCAACAAACCAATTTGGGTTGAAATAGCCTGTGTTCCTCTAAATCAGTGTTTTTCAACCACTGTTCCGCGGCACACTAGTGTGCCGCGAGATGTTGCCTGGTGTGCCGTGGGAAAAATTGAAAAGTAATTATAAAATACTTTCTTTGTGTTTATTTGATTCCTATTCAAGAGAATTACTTTATATATAGTCAATATAGGCACAGAGTTAATTTTTTTAACATTTTCTAATGGTGGAGTGCCTCGTGATTTTTTTCATGAAACAAGTGTGCCTTTGCCCAAAAAAAAGGTTGAAAAACACTGCTCTAAATCAAACATGGATGAAAATTTTGCTCAATCTTTAATTGCATCCATTTATGGAGGAATTTTACAACTATTGAGGGCTGACAGCAGGCAAAAAAAAGGAGGTAGGAGATAAATTTGTGATATTGAAAATCAAAGAATTAGGATCTTCCACTGTGGCTCAGAAATCTATACAGAGAAAAAGCTTTTCTTTTTCTTCTGTTTGTTCTATTACTTACAATAAAAAGAACTGAGAATGAATAATTCTCAATAAATGAGTCCAATTTTTCAGGATGCAAAATATTTTTTTAAAAAAAAGATGTGATGGAATTCCACACGTTTGACATACTTTCCTAGCACCTAGGAATGATACGATTGTAGAGGGGTTTTTTTTAGTTTTCGTTTCATGACTTTATGTTGTGTTTATATGATCTTGTGATGTTTTAATATTGCTGATATGAAGTAAACATGTAAAGAATCAGTATGCAGAGAAAACATTTGAGAGTTCATTTGAAGCAAACGCCATAATTTAATTGGCTTGTATGAATTTACTGAAATATCTTAAAAGCTCCCAATCCAACATTCAAAATGGCAGGCAATGTTATCATAAAACAGTTGCAGAAGAAACAATGAAATTGTAAAATAGCCCAACTTCATGCAGACAAATAGTAGGATTGTCAACCTGGGGGAAAGGGGAAGATTGTTTCACAGTCCTGCTGTTGATTGCTGTGCTCTTCATTTTAGACAACATGCTGAATTAGCTATTGTAATGTATACAAACACACATGTACAAACGTTATTAGCAAGTTATAACTGTTTTATTCTATGAGGTAAACACCACTGACAGGGAAACACGCGGGAACTTTGACAGCTGTCAAAGTTTCCCGCCAGGGCGCAGGCGCAGCCATTTGACAGCTCACGGCTGTCAAAACACAGAAGCCGACTCACCACGCGGAAAGAAGAGCTGTCAAGACACGACGGCGGAGATTGGTTCAGCAAGACGCGGCGCCAAAAGAAACGAACCTGATTGGACTACGCTGTCAGCCGCCGGCTATAAAAGCCGGACAAGTTATACTGTTCTTTGCCTTGTTCTAAAATAAATCCTAGTTAAGTAACCTGTCGTCCCGAGTGGTCCTTCAGCTACTTCAGCTATTTCATCATATCAGCAGCTGGTGCTGTCATTACTGACATTAATGAAAGCCTTTAGATTCTGCCACTGAGTATGAGATTATTAGACTACGTCTTACAGCAATGTGAGAAGATGCTGGTTTAAAAGAGGTGAAGATCTCCTTAAAATGCTCAGAGAAACCAAGTTCCCTATGCAACCTTTAACATAATTCTCTGATCCTTTTCCCTATGAGAAAGCCAGTTTTGTGTAGAAGACATCAAGCTAGAGCGCAAGAGATCACAAATTCTAGTCCCATCCTAAAAAAACAAAACCAGCTGTTGTCAGAGTAGGACATTTTCTTTTTTTCTCCTTTTCTCCTTTTTTTCTCCTTTTTATGATCATGCGGGTCTCTGAAAAGAGGCCAAAACAATATTGTGATAACCTAAAGCTTTGCAGGTCGGTTGTTCTAGCAGTAGCATTCATTGTTTACATCCCTTTAGAAAATGGCTTCCGTGCTCTTCTGGAATAGGGTTTTAAACTGAGTCTCAAAGAAAACTCATGATTCACTTTAGTTTGGCACAAGTCTTTTGCATGGGTGGGGAATTCATCTAACTCAAGGGTCTTCAAACTTGGCCCTTTTATGACTTGTGGACTTCAACTCCCAGAATTCCTCAGCCAGCCAGCTGGCTGAGGAATTCTGGGAGTTGAAGTCCACAAGTCATAAAAGGGCCAGGTTTGAAGACCCCTGATATAGCTATTCACTATTCTGATAGGAAATTCATCTATCAGCTGACATTAACTGATCGTCCTGTTTCTTTGATACTTGGATTTAGCTTTATATCAAAGCAACACTATTCCCAAATAATACAACGTCTGTCTCCGAAAGGAATCTGGCTACCTTTGTAATGCATCTGGACAAAAGACTTGCATTAAAGAGTAGTTTGTTGGGGGTTTTTTGGCACTTTTGTATCAGATTTTCACTACTGCAGACTGAGTCTTTTCCCTTATTAGGGAGAATAATTGGTGGATGTTTCTCCACTGGTGGTGGTGTTTAGTGATGGGCTGGAAAACAAAAACAGGAGTCCACTAATGTGCCCTGTACACTGAAAAATAATGCAACACCATTTTATTGGCATTTTTATCACCTAAGGCAGACTTACAATACTTACGTAGAGCAGCTACTGTAGGAACTGTAGGGCAGCAAGCCAGTATAATTTTCTGCTAAAGCAAAGAATGAAAAGTAACACTTTAATTTGGTGAAAACAGTCCAATCATATATTGTAATTAACTTTGCAATTTCAAACCTCTAGAGCAGGGGTAGGCAACCTTGGCTCTTTTATGACTCGTGGACTTCAACTCCCAGAATTCCTGAGGAATTCTGGGAGTTGAAGTCCACGAGTCATAAAAGAGCCAAGGTTGCCTACCCTTGCTCTAAAGAGACTGATCAGGGATTCTTGCATGAAAAGTCATTAATTGTAGATAATATAAAAACACTTGCTACCACGTCTGTTATTCTCTACAATAAGCAATATAGAGGGTCGTCTTGGAATTTGTGGTATAACATCAAAGTGTTCACTCAGGTTGACAAAGTACTCCACAGGCTTGAAAATTGCTAAAGACACGATGGGCAAAACATTTCCAAGAGTTACTCAAAGTGTAAACCAGGCTTGAAGTAAGTATTTAGTACATTTACTCTTCCCCTGTGTTATAAAGTTATGCCAGTTACAGAGAAGAAGAAAAAAGTAAAGGTGAATGCAATTTGTTCTTAAGTATTTCATCAATCCTAGCCCTGTTGCTAATTGCTCAATTACAGCCTTATGGTGCAATTACTTCCTACTCCGAGATTAACTACTATTGTCTTCCTTCCTCAAGGATTCCATTCATTTAAAGGAAGGAAGTTTCTTCCCACTTATAGAAGTAAGGAAAAAAGTTTTCCTTCGTCTGTTTGTGATTTCCCGCAAGGTTCTTCCTACCTGTAGAACAAGGGGTGTCAAACTGCCAGCCCACGGGCCGGTTGCATCGTGCTGTGGCTGCACCCACCCCAGCTCCGGCAATGCAAAAAAAAAGCCTTGATACGTCACAACATGTCATGTGACGTGGCGAGTTTGACACCCATGCTTGAAGTAAGAAAATGTTTTCCTCCTCCTCCTTTGCGATTTGCATAAAGTCTCCTAATTTTCATGGCAGAATCCATGAATTGTGTTGAACCTGATGCGTGCAATAAGATTCTCTTGCTATATGGACTAATGTCATGTTATATGTGTGGACCGCTGTAGCAAGTCTTTAAAGTGTATTAATAACAAATCCTTGGGAATGTTTTATCCATAAAGGTAAAGGTAAAGGTTCCCCCGCACATGCGTGCTAGTCGTTTCCAACTCTAGGGGCCGGTGCTCATCTCCGTTTCAAAGCCGAAGAGTCAGTGCTTGTCCGAGGATGTTGCCATGGTCATGTGGCCAGCATGACTAGACGCCAAAGGCGCACGGAATGCTGTTACCTTCCCACCGTAGTGGTCCCTATTTTTCTACTTGCATTTTTATGTGCTTTCGAACTGCTAGGTTGGCAGAACCTGGGACGAGTAAAAGGCACTCACTCTGTTACGCGGCACTCGGGATTCGACCCGCCAAACTGCCGACCTTCTGATCGACAAGCTCAGCATCCTAACCCACTGAGCCACCGCGTCTCTTCTGTTTTATGCATAGGAATGGCTAAAATTAATAAATGGCCTTAACTGTGTCAGTGATCCGTGCGGATATTTGAAGCAATGTGGCCACCGGATCTGGTCATCAAGGATGATGTTCAGGATCTGTATTTCAAGGAGAAAAAATATTTCTTCAAAAAAAAAAGATATGGGTGAAGGGGGGATGGCAAATAACTCTATCTTAGCATCTGGAATGGTATGGAAATGAAAGAACCTATGGCAGATGATGGTGGTTGTTCCAGAATGTTTCTTCTGCTCACTGTCATTTAATTCACCTATTCTTTTGTTTGCCTCTTTTCGTGTAAATTATGCTTCTTTTCATGTTAATGTGTACATGTAGTCCTTGATTTACAGTCACAATTGAGCCCACAATTTCAGTTGCTAAGCGAGACATTTGTTAAGTGAACTTGGCCCCCTTTTATAACCTTTCTTGAGAAGAGTTGTTAAGTGAATCACTGCGGTTGTTAAGTTAGTCACATGGTAGCTAAGGGAATCTGTTCCCCCCCCCCCATTGACTTTGCTTGTCAGAAGGTCACAAAAGGGGATCCCACGGCTCCAGGACACTGCTACTGTCATAAATGCGAGTCAGATGCCAAACATCTGAATTTTGATCACATGACCACGGGGATGCTGCTAGGGCTGTAAGTGTGAGAAACTGTCAAAAGTCACTTTTTTCAATGCTGCTGTTGTGACTTCGAACGGTCATCAAGTGAACTGTTGTAAATCGAGGACTACTTGTCTTGTATTAGAACAGCGGTCCACAATTTAATTCAGCTTAAGATCAGTTTTTCATTGCTTAAGAAGAGATTGCAGAGTGGAGATGGGGTCCTTGGCATGTCTCCAGAGATGGGACCAGATGCACATTGTGAAATGCCAGATTCAGAGAATGGAAGCTTGTTGCACGGTTTACAACTGGAGCAGTACCCATGCCTATGTAGAAGAAAAGAAGTAAGGTCAGTTAAATCCAGACTGTTGTGTTTTGTATCTTTGCCACTGACTTAGAGATTGCTGAATTAAAAACTTTTTACAGTAGTCCATTTAAAAGCAAGTATTGTCGACGAATTGAATTTGCTGCAACCACTAGTTCCTCTGAGCAAATAAACTAAACAAGCTCTAATGGAATGAATGGGCATTTGCCTCATATGGGCCAACATCTCAATCCGTACATGTGCTTATTAAATTGATATGCCAGCATTTTAGTTAATTTTGTTATCTAGCCTTCCTCAGTCTTGATTAGTGCATTGAGGAAAGCCAATATTGATGTTTCTTCTACCCTTGTTCCTGCAAGGATGTCTTTAGTTTGCATCCATGTCAAAATTTCAACTGAGCTGAAATTTTGGGGCTTGGAAGCACATGGGAATGTTTGCAAAGCTGCTAATTTCAGACTCTATTTGCTATTTTCTATTTTTTTTAATGAATAGGGCAGTTTTGCAAAACAATGAACCCAATAAGATCACCTTTTCAAAGTAAATTTAGTAAGGAGTCAGGTTTTGGGTTTTTTTAATTTCAAAGAAAAAAAATACCACTGAATGTTCTTTTCGAAACCATACTATACACTTGTCAAGTAGGGAACCACACGGTGAAAACCTTTTATGGTCCATATATGGTAGGGCAATTCAACAAGGTTCCAGTATTTGTATAGTTAAGTAATGCTATCTTGATCATTTATCTAAAGTGTCAATACAAGGATTTAGCTAGGATGCTGCCTCTGATTACTATACGCTTGGTCAATAGTGCTTTCATTGCATCAGTAAGCTATTTGAAGGCAACTTTTGGGTGGTTCATTTTCTCAGAGAAAATGCACTCTACAACTCTTATGAACTACCTTGTCTGAGGTACATCTGCCTGCCCTCCATCTAAGCTCTTATTACCTGCAGTGCCAGAGAATCAACTGATAGAGGCAGATCACCATCATCACAGCATTTCCTAGATAGATAGAAAAGAATCATTCTCTCTGCTGGGCAGGAAAAAAAATTGCCTTATTCAAGGTTTGACTAATAACATGCTTCCCTTTTGGAAGCCTCAGAAAAATTACCACACTGAATAACAATAGCAGTAGGCAATAGCACTTAGACTTACATATCACCCCATAATTCTTTTCAGCACTCTCTGGGCTAGGGATCTCCAACCTTGGCGACTTTAAGACTTGTGGACTTCAATTCCCAGAGTTCTTCAGCCAACCAGGGTGGGGCTGGGGAATTCTAGGAGTTGAAGTCCATAAGTTTTAAAGTTGCCAAGGTGGGAGACCCCTGCTCTAGGCAGTTTACAATGTAAGCATTGTGTGCATATTGCCCGCCCCCACCAATATAGGTCCTCATTTTACTGTCAGAAGGATGGAAGGCTGAGTCAACCTTGAGTCCCATCACGATTGAACTCCAGACTGTGGGCAGAGTTTGTCTGCAATACTGCATGCTAACCACTGTACCACCAGGGCTCATCTTCTGCAACAGGCATGTCAAACTCACAACGTCATGTGACGTCACACAACGTATTGGAGCTTTTTCCCCATTACCAGCAATGAGGTGGGCATGGTTTCCCGGTGATGCATCCAGTCTGTGGGCCGGCAGTTTCACACCCCTGCTCTACAATGAAGCTACAGACCCCTCCTCAATAAGATTGCATTTTGTATACGAAAGATGGGAGGATGAAAAAAGTATCTGCTTGTTGAGTTTGGCTTCTTTTGAAGCATATGCATTAATTAGAGAAAAGGTCACCTTCTGTAGACTACATGAGGCCAGTAAGAGAAGGAAATTGGGCCTCTGGTTTGGAAAGCTGGCTACCAGAAACAATGAACGCACGACATTAAATGGATATCTCTATCTGTCTAATCTTTAGCTCTATACACACATAGACTCCTAATGTAACGATCCTTGCTTCCCACCAAAACCAATAGCCCATCAGAATTTGAAATTGGAAGTTAGAATATATTTGGTCCAATCAGTGGCCTCATCCAGATTTGAACAACTCTTGCTTACAAGATATCCTGGGATAAAATTCAGTATGATTGTTCATAACATAGAGGCACTTAGGTCCCAAGTCTACAAATAAGCAAAATGTCAAGGTTCCAAATGATGGAACCAAATAAATCAAAACTCTGAGGCTTGAGATTTCCTCAAAGAACGTGTTTATTGCATACATAGTATCGGCACGGTCGAAAGTGAAACCAACTCTAACATTCCCTCCAGGGATTCAATGTGATTAAATGTAACAATTCCCCTCGCCCCGCTATGCTATTGATCACATTATCCAACAAGACTAATTGGAGGGCTTCTTGATAGAACTTCCCTCTGACTTCCCGGTCTGGTGAGAATGACCTTGGTTCCCACGGGACCATGCTAAGTTTAGTCTAGCAAAAGCAACACCCCCCCCCTTTTATTTCCCTGTGGCAACTTAAAACTACAAAGATGGCTTCAGCCAGGTGTGTTTCAGAAGTTGACCCAACTATTATAAGCTTTCAAGGGCTAGGCCAGGTCGGTCTTTTCCACTATCTCTAGACAGTACTATGGAGGGATTTATAATTCAACAAATCCAGATGGCTGTGGATGGAAACAGGATTTGGGAAGCAAACAAGAAACCAGACAGTAGGAGACATTACCATCTAGAAAATGGAAGATTAAAAATGTGGGCTGCTAAAGCGGACACTGTGAAGTCCTTGGTGCTCTCTGAGCTTGGTTGACTTCTTGCAGACGTTTCATTACTTAAACTAGGTAACATCATCAGTAACATCAGAAGTTTGGATAGTGAAAAGTCTGCAAGAAAACAACCAAGCTCAGAGAGCACCAAGGACCCCTCAGTTCAACCCTGAGCTACAAATATTCTCCTTTAAAGTGGAAACTGCTCCATACCATTTCAAGGGGACATGTTTGTGTACAGAGTGCCACTCAACTGTGCACTTTCCCAAACTCCGCTCCATTCTTCTTTTTTCATTTTTCCAGCCCTGACAGCTTTGTTTTCCTGAAGCAATTGTTTCCAACCTGAAGAATGACTTTGCATATATAAATAAAGCAGCATGCAGGTTAATTTAAGTTTCATACAATCAGGCAGCAGCCAAGTATTCTTCCGGGGCACTTTATTTTATTCGTCTTTATTTGCAGAACTGAAGAAAATCTCAGAGGGTTAAAAGCAATTATCCTAAGAGAAAAATATGCATATTATGGCACTTATTATCTTCTTTTAAACAGGAAGAAGAAATAATCCCTGACAGAGGAGTTTTGTTCGTTGATAGAGAGGGTTTTTAGAAGAAGTGGCTAGAGGAAACATTTACTCCTTTGATGATAAGAAAAAGTCTTCCACAACCTTGAGTGAAGTTCAGCTCCTGGTCACTTCATGGACATGTTTTGTTTTGTTTTTCATGGAAACAATATGTCAACCTCCGTCTGAAAAGCCCAAACAAAGCAGAACACCAGAACCAGTGCATTCCCTAATATATATACCTTATTAAGCACGTACAAACCGGCAGGGTTAAAGGAAAGCTAGCTCTGAGGAAATGGCGGGAAACAGTCAATCAAAAGGCTGGGACTTCCCCTCCCCCACTTTAGTTCACCAAAACAACTCTTCAACAGCTCTGGCTCTTACACTGATAAGGACACCTGTGGATTCAAAATTCTTCCCCCTCACCCTCCCGCACTGTTGGCAAGTTAGATGCATATAGCCATCCTAAAGACCATAGGGGTTTGTAGCTTGACACAATATGGATATCATTTGCCATTGCCTTCATTCAAACATGCTTTTTTGATTGTGAAGTCTAGCCTACAGTGCTGCAATTGCTTCGTGGTCTCCTGTCCAGGAACTAACCAGGTTTGATGCTCCATAAATTTCCCGAGATGAGGAGCTGCCCTCCATTAGGATCACTCTTGCAGTATCAATCCATAGCATCAGTTTAAAACCTTTGACTGAAGAAGAGATGCAGAGCAAAGAAACAGAACAGCCATACAAAACATTAGCTTGGGTTCCACAAGATATTTATTCATAATTTACAGAATCATGATTTATTCCATTCAATTTTTTTTCTTTGTTTGTCTAATAAACTGAATTCTAAATTAAACACAGAGTTTCAATTCCTACTGCATACGGTGTGTGTGTGTGTGTGTTTATTCATTTATTTATTTGTTTATTTGTAAATCTATATCCTGCTTCCTTTAAAGGACTCAAGGCACTTAACAATACCACAGAGAAGAATGCAAATATCTAAACTTTCATTAAGATACATGCTTTACCACTAGGGCCCACTTCCACAAACCACTTTTAAGTCCTTTCTTAAAAGCCAAGGAGAGCTAGTTTGGGATAGAGGTTAAGGCATAAGGCTAGAAGCCAGACACAATGAGTTCTAGTCCCACCTTAGGCACAAAGGCAACCTTGGACCAGTCACTCTCTGTCAGCCCTAAGAAGGAGGCAATGGTAAACCATTGCCACAGGGGCTTGTATAGACAGCTGTCAGGAGTTATTGACCTGATGGTACCCACAACAAGGGGGAGGGCCTTCTCTGTGGGCGCCCCGGCTTTATGGAACCAACTGCCAGTTGAGCTCCGGACGGCACCGGATCTTCGCTCCTTCCGGCGCGGGCTAAAGACCCATTTATTTGAACAAGCTGGCCTGGCCTGATGGGGGAACGTTAGGGTTTTAATGGGTTTTATATTGTGATTGTTTTAATTGGGCAATTATTTAATCCTTTTTTAACTTTTGTATTTCTATTTATATGCCCTGTTCACTGCCCTGAGTCCTCCGGGAGAAGGGCGGTATATAAATTTAATAAATAAATAAATAATAATAATAATAATAACAAACAACCGGGAGGTTAGAGGCACCACATATCTCAGGAGGTAGCTGCCACATTTTAGCATTAAATCTATTTCTCCTTCATCTCGTGTTCATGTAGTGCCAGCAGGAGGAGGAGGACTGACTAACTGATCCACTACTTTCAACAATCTATCTTCTTTCCTTCTACTCGCGATAAGGGCTTTTTTTGTCATAGAACGCCCAGAACGGAATTCCGGCACCTTTTTTGGATAGAACCTTGTAGGGTAGGCAAGGCAGGTTGTATGACATGTGTGAGTTCCGGCACCTTTTTCTTTTACAAAAAAAAGCACCTCTCACAATCATACCCCAAACCTGAAATTTTGCTTCTGTTTCTGTGCCAGAACTGTTGAACACTCTTATTTGTTGTCCTTCTGACTGTCAATCACTTTTCTTTCTCTGCATGCCACCCTTTTCCCCTTTCTATTCAGATCCACAAGTCACACAATTGCTCCTAACCTGGACTTGGGGGTGGGGGTGGGGTAGCTGGAAGAGAAATGATACATAGTCGTGGTCTACAAGAACTATGAAAACAACCCTCTCACATCCAGTGGGAAGAGGGTGTTTGTTTTAGGAAGCACACAAACAAAATCTCTGAGCAGCAGAATAATATAGGGTTTTCTGAAATGAAATAAGGCTCTACACAATCACACTACACTCACCTTCCCTTACATAAAACACAAAGTCCTTCTCCATTTGGTTGTTCAGGAGCCAGCTCTGGGAGCAGGCGTCACCTGGTCTGTCACAGAATCGTGGCTTTTGCACTGTCCGACATTGCTGAGGAGAAGTCCACTATTGGCTGTCTGCTCAGGAAATTGGAGGTCACAGGCCAGGTGTTTTGGGCTCCATTGTCCTTGCCCTCTCTGCCTTCATGTTGTGCTGCAACGTTTCCTAGTTTAATATGGTCAACTGACTAATCGGTAAACTTGTACAGCTAGTAGTGAAAGCCCGTTTGGATGTCGCGGTTAAGACACTGGCCTAGAAACCAGGAGACCATTAGATCTAGTCTCACATTCTGCACAAAGCCAACTTGGGCCAGATAATATTTCTCAGCCCTAAGAAGGAGGCAATGGCAAGCTATTTCTGAAATCCTGTTAAGAAAACTGCAGGATTGGCCCAGTTGCCTTGATTTAACCATTTTAGGTGGTACTTTTGGCCTGGATGATTGAGTCTCCATTTACGTATTCTCCAGGAGTCAACACTGACTCAAAGGCAAACACACACACACACACACACACACACACACACACACACACACACACACACACACACACGACCGGCTCCCTGTTATTACAATGCTTTATAATCTAAGGTGCTTTTTTTTTAATCATAGTGTTTTCTGCCACCTTGCAACATAGCTTCCTCCTCTGCCTCTCCACTCCCCATTGCCTGAACATTACAGCAGAAACTAGTTAAACTACAACCAATTAGGAAGCACTTCCTAGTCATCCCGGTTTCCTATTTCCTGCATCCTTGCATTTCCTCTTATATTGCAACTTTAGTCTTCCCTCCTTCCATTCAACTTCCCTTCTACTCCCTGCCAAGCCAATTAACTCTTTCATACAGTAGCCAGTCATGGGTGTTTTGTTTTTTTAGAGAACCCCTGGATGATATTTTCTTGCATTTGTCATGTGGTCCAGATATGATTGTTCTCCATCTGTAATTCTACCTTTTCACCATTGCCTTTGCCTCCTGTCTTCCATTCTAGAAAGTCTGTTAAAAAAAGATAGATGAGTGGTTTTTGCTTTTTGAAAGGGAGCACTAACAGCTTTTTATCAAGAAGCAATCTTAATGGCATGATTTCCAATTTTGGACTGAAGACCACTGGTGTACCCTGGTGGAAACACAAAATTAAGTTCTGATTTTATTTTAATTTTATCCATAAGCTTGCATCAGATTTCAAATCACACAGACTATAAGTAACTTACAAAATGCCACTCTTACAAGACCCGTGCAGTGGTTAGAATGCAGTATTGCAGGCTAACTCTGCCGATTGCCTGGAGTTCGATCCTGACCGGCTCAAGTTTGATTTAAGCTTCCATCCTTTTACCGAGGTCGGTAAAATGAGAACTCAGATTGTTGGGGGGGGGGCAATATGCTGACTCTGTAAACCACATAGAGAGGTCTGTAAAGCACTGTGAAGCGGTATATAAGTCTAAGTGCTATTGCTATAAATAACTTATAAAATACCACTCCAAATAACTGCTTATAGACCATAACTAAAATTGATTCTGGTCATGTGAGACAGACCTAAGGGAAATTGAACTAGTCATTATGAAGTGCAAAGGCCCTCTTTGAAATGTCTGTGAAATCAGTAAGGCTGGCTAATTGGTGGGCTTTCATCCCTGTTACCCATAATGCCAGTGAGTGATTGTTTGAAGAGCTAAAAGTTATGAGGAGCAACGGGAGACAATCTCTCACTTTGCAAGGACTGTTGGGAAAGGGAGGTGTCATTTTAAAAAAAATGTAAGGAGGAGAGGCGAGAAGCAGGTTGTGGAGATAGAATAATGGGGAAATGAACAAATGAAACAATTGACCCCTTGGTCTTTTCTTTCCATAAACCTGTTCTGGTAAAGAGGAGAAGCAGTTTCTAAAGAACAGTATTATTCACTTCATAACTCCCTCTGTGTAGGAGAAAAATAAATCCACCCTCAGCTATTATTGTTCCCATTTATTATGTCAAAGGTTCCCAAGAAGATTCTGTTCCGCAGTGAAACTCAGCCAGGACAAAAACATATATTTTGTGATAAAGGTACTGAGAAAGCAGATGGGTCGCTTTTTCTGCTCCTACTTATGAACTACATAGGAGCAGATATGTTGCTTTCTGTTAAAGACCTTTGAAATCATCATCATCATCATCATCATCATCATCATCATGTGCCAATATCTCAGGGACTGCCACAAAGAAGACCTAGTCAAGCTATTCTCCAAAGCACCTGAAGGCAGGACAAGAAGCAACGGATGGAAACTAGTCAAGGAGAGAAGCACCCTAGAACTAAGGAGAAACTTCCTGACAGTTAGAACAATTAACCAGTGGAACAACCTGCCTCCAGAAGTGGTGAATGCTCCAACACTGGAAGATTTTAAGAGGAGACTGGACAGCCATTTGTCCGAAATGGTATAGGGTTTCCTGCCTGAGCAGGGGGTTGGACTAGATGACCTCCAAGGTCCCTTCCAACTGTATTATTATTGTTGTTGTTGTTTGTTGTTGTTGTTGTTGTTCTTATTTCCCCCCAGAAAGAAAGATTGTTCTTAATCAAAAAAATATATTTAAACTCAAAAAGACCTTGTTAGATTATCTGAGAAAATGTTAAAGGAGGTATGTATTTTTTCCCCTATATCATCTTTCCTGAAGAAGAGACATTTGTTTGAAATAAATCTTTTTTTTTCCTTTTAGGTAATTGTTTTTATTTTATTTACTTTTTGGCTGGATCCCTGCTTCAATCTCTTGGTGATCTTGAGATTGTGGTTGAAATAACACAGTATGAACTTACTGAAATTGTTTGCACTTACCTTGGTAAAAAAGGGAAGTCATTTCTTTCTATTTCTTTCTGTTCTCTTCTTCATTTTTGTGAGTTTATCCTTTCCCCTTCTCTCCTTTTTCCTCTGCACTTTTTATCTTTTCTTCTTTTTTTGCCAGTTAGTATTAGTTCTTTACCTTTGTAGTAATTTCACTATGGTTGCCAAGTGCCCAAATTATGTGAGCAAAAGGATACTGTGACAGTAAGTGTGAGGATCAGTCTTAAGTCACGTTTTTTTTCAGTGGTTGCTGTAACTTTGAATTGTCTATAAATGGGTGGCTGTATGTTGAAGATTACCTGTTGACTCTGAAGAGTACATTAGACGTGCAAAAGGCTCTTTGTTGGTCTGGTGAAGTTTGGGTAACTTGCTTCATGCTCTTGTGCATTGTGGATGGAAACTAAGGTCCAACATTTGAATACTGGTTTGGTCTTCTTGCTGCAGAGTTACTTTGCTGAGCGTGGGTTACCATTTTCTTTCACCTGCTATCCAGGTCAAAAAAACTGGCACTGAAAAAAGTGACTTATGACCATTTTTCACACTCAAAACCATGGCAGCCTCCCTATGGTCACGTGATCAGAATTCAGACTCTTGGCAACTGACTCGTATTTATGATGGTTGCAGTGTCATGGGATCTTGTGATCCCCTTTTACAAACTTCTGACAAGCAAAGCCAATGGAAGAAACCAGATTAGCTTAAGAATCGTGGTGTGTAACTAAACAAGTGTTTAAACAACTTAACAATTGCAGTGATTAAATTGAGGGAAGGAAAGTCGTAAAATGGGACAAAACGTCTCGCTTAGCAACAGAAATTTTGGGCTCGATTGTGGTCGTAATTCAAGGACTACCTGTAATCTAAATATAATTTAATGCATGATATAAATGTTGGCCACCTGGCAAGGAATAATTTTTATATTTGGGTTTCATAGAGAGCAGCCTCTTTACAGGGCCAACCATCCCTGCCTTCCCAGTCACTGCCAAGCTAAAAATCAATCAATCAATCAATGTAAGTCTGGAAATAATTCTACAAAATGGCTTTCCCATCTTCCCATTGTTTCCTGAGAGTGAAACAGTTGAAGCATTTCGAGTTTTGTTCTGAGAGAACACTGAAAACTCATTTGTGGCTTGTTCTGTTGAAGTCCAAAAGTGCAAAAGTTGGGTTGAAACTTAACATTAAGAAAACCAAGATCATGGCATCTGGCCCTCTCAATTCCTGGCATATAGATGGGGAAGAAATGGAGGTAGTGACAGATTTTATTTTCCTGGGCTCCAAGATCACCACAGATGGGGACTGTAGCCAAGAAATTAAAAGACACTTGCTCCTGGGGAGGAAAGCCATGGCAAATCTAGACAGCACACTAAAAAGCAGAGATATCACCCTGTCAACAAAAGTGTATATAGTCAAGTCTTCCCAGTTGCAAAGTATGGCAGTGAAAGTTGGATCATAAGAAAGGCTGAGCGCCAAAGAATTGAGGCCTTTGAACTATGGCGCTGGAGAAGACTCCTGCGAGTCCCTTGGATCGCAAGACGATCAAACCAGTCAGTCCTAGAAGAGATCAACCCTGACTGCTCTTTACAAGACCAGATCCTGAAGTTGATACTCAAATACTTTGGCCACCTAATGAGAAGGAAGGACTCACTGGAGAAGAGCCTAATGCTGGGAAAGATTGAGGGCAATAGAAGAAGGGGACGACAGAGAATGAGGTGGCTGGATGGAGTCACTGAAGCAGTAGGCGTGAGCTTAAATGGACTCCAGAAGATGGTAGAGGATAGGAAGGCCTGGAGGAACGTTGTCCATGGGGATCACGATGGGTCAGACATGACTTTGCAGCTAACAACAACAACTGATGAAGTCCAGCCGATTCAATATATTTCAGTGAACAACCTGGAGATTTTGTTTTGAACTTGAAACAAAACACATTTTACGTGTTGTACATAGTCCTAGGTTCTACTGGGTCATTTTTATTATTTATTTTATTTTATTTATTTATTTAATTAATTTATATACCGCCCTTCTCCCGAAGGACTCAGGGCGGTGAACAGGGCAATACATAAAAACAAGATACAAAAATTAAAAATAATTAAAAAGTAATTAAACAATGCCCATAATAAATTAATACAGATTAAAAATTGAAGTCCATTTATAAAATCCCACCCCGTCCCATCAGGCCAGGCCAGCTTGTTTAAAGAGATGGGTTTTAAGATCGCGCCGGAAGGAGCGGAGATCGGGCGCCATTCGGAGCTCGACCGGAAGATGGTTCCATAAATCCGGTGCACCCACAGAGAACGCCCTCCCCCTGGGGGCCACCAGTCAGCATTCTTTGACCGGTGGCACCCTGAGGAGGCCCTCTCTGTGGGAGCGTACTGGGCGGAGGGAAGTTGACGCCGGCCGCAGGTGCTCCCCAAGGTATTCCGGACCCATGCCATGTAGGGCTTTGTAGGTCATTACTAACACCTTGAACCTCACTCGGAAGACAACTGGTCACTATAAGACTATTTGTTAAATAGAGCAAAATTTCTTGCTGGAACAATTACAGGTCCAGTTAGAGCAATGAGAGGTCACAACGAAATACAACTTTATGTTAATCCTGGACTTTTTAAAAAATGTTTGTTAGATTCCTCTATTATTCAATATATTGTAACGTCAAATATTGATGGATTGATTTTATACCCAGATGGCACGGGATTAAATACAACCAAGACCAAGCTTGGTTCAGATCTTTGGAAATCCTGTTGCCAACTGGCCTCCAGATTTCCCATCATGCACTTCTCAGATTAAAGAAGCGGTCAGATTAAAGTGCTTGTAAAAAACACTTGTTTGGAAGCTCCTTTTTTCAGATAAGTCAACAAAACAATGAATTTGTAGACCGTGCGTTCAGAATCCTTCAAGTGTATATTTATATACATTTTATTTTTTTAAAAAAATTGCCAATGGATACAGGAAAAGGAGAAAATAGATGCATGATCCATATAAATGGATTATTGCCTCTCCCCAAGTATATCATCTGTCCCATTAGATTTGGCAGGGAAGGCATGTTTATGGGTTCCATCAATCAGGGACTTGCATTTGGTGGGTCCCAGGAGACTGGACTTCTCCGCTGTGGCACCCTCCTTCTGGACTATTCTCCTCACTCAAGTTGGGCTCATTTCTTCCCTGCATTTAGGATGTCCCTCAAGATCTGGTTATATCATTAGACTTGGGGGTCTTTGGGAACTGGAGACATTCTTAGATGGTGCCACTGTGACTAATGTTCTTGCTCTCTCCATGGGCTTTGTATTTTTTAATATATTTTTGATAATATTAGTTTAATGATTACTTTTTATCCTTTTATAATGATGGGTTTTTAAAATTTATGTGTAGTCTTTCACTTACAGCCAGAATTTCGACTGGAACGTTCCAGAATTTTGACTGGAACGTTTTGTCACTAAGCAAGGCAGTAGCACCTGATTTTACAACCCTTTTTAATCACAGTCATTACGTGAATCACATGGTCATTAAGTGAATCCAGCTTCCTTCACTGACTTTGTTGGAAGCTGGCTGAGAAGATCACCAATGGAGATCATGTGACCCTGGGATGATGCTGCAACCATGGTAAATTACATGTTGGTTGCCAACCACCCAAATTTCGACACGGGGATACATCAACAGTAGTAAGTGAGAGGATTGGTTAGTTCTTTTCAATGCTGTCATAACTTTGAATGATTGCTAAAAGAATGGTCATAAGTTAAAGTGTATTTGCAGTTTTAGCCAATTGTTCTTCACTGTGCAGAGTTGCCTTGTTTGAGATTGGCAAAAAAAAATCAGACATGCAGTGAATGTAGACATCTGTCCATTCCTGAATCAACCCCTTGACTATCAATCAACCTGATTTCCTACTGCTGGCTTTTGCTTTGATTTATCACTGAAAACTGGAAACCTCAAACCTGAATGTGATGTTGTGTTCTTCCTTAGATGTGAAATTGCCTGCATTGCTGTTCTTCTGATCAACCTTAGCCTTGGGTGAAGGTAGAGCTTGCGTTTTAATGTCCTATAAAACCAGAAGGCATGAGAGGTACAAATAGAAAACCATGCCTGTTATAATAATGACTACATATTTTCACATTAAAAACATCCATTAAGGTACCTTTTCTTTGCACCAATTCCATGTTAGCCACAGGGGACATTAATTAAATTAACCGAAGCCACCTTCCTTTGAAATGTGCCTATAACAAAGCCAGAGGGGCAAATAATTAAATGAAATAAGGACTAATAGTTCTTGGAGAGAGTGAATATTTTCCCCTCTTTTCTTTGTCATGATTGCAGAAAGCATCAATCTAATGCAGGTTTTTAAAAAGGACTGCAAAACTCTACACAGTACCCCAACTTCTTCTGGAGATGAAGAAGGCTTATGTTGTGGAAGTTTAAAGAGCTAACAAAGAATTGAGAAGCAATATTCTTCACTGTTGGTGGCGCAGTAGTTAGAATGCAGTATTGCAGGATAACTCTGCTGACTGCCAGTAGTTTGATCCTGACCAGCTCAAGGTTGACTCAGCCTTCCATCCTTCCAAGGTTGGTAACATGAGGACCTAGATTGTTGGGGGCAATATGCTGACTCTGTAAACCACTTAAAGAGGGTTGTAAAACATTTTTGTTGTTGTTAGTTGCGAAGTCGTGTCCGACCCATCGCAACCCTATGAACAACGTTCCTCCAGGCTTTCCTGTCCTCTACCATCTTCTGGAGTCCATTTAAGCTCACACCTACTGCTTCAGTAAAGCATTAAGAAGTGGTATATAAGTCTAAGTGCTATTACTCTTGCTCTTTCCCCTTTTTGTTATTTTGTTCTTTAGACATTTCTATTTCTATTCATGCATTATTATGCTGACTAACACAACAGGTAGTCAGGTAGAACAGGTAGCAACCAAAACCATCCCAAAGAAAAAGAAATGCAAGAAAGCAAAATGGCTGTCTGAGGAAGCTTTGCAAATAGCTGAGGAAAGGAGGGAAGCGAAAGGCAAGGGAGAAAAAGAAAGATATGCCCAACTGAATGCAGAATTCCAGAGAATAGCTAGAAGAGATAATAATGCCTTCTTAAATGAACAGTGCAAAGAAATAGAAGAAAACAATAGAATAGGGAGGACCAGAGATTGGAGGACCAGAAAATTGGAGAGATGAAGGGAACGTTTAATGCAAAAATGGGCATGATAAAGGACCAAAATGGCAGGGACCTAACAGAGGCAGAAGAGATTAAGAAGAGGTGGCAAAACTACACAGAAGAACTATACAAGAATGAGCTTAACATAACCTGATAATCACAAAGAGGTGGTCACTGACCTCGAGCCAGACATCCTAGAATGTGAAGTGAAGAGGGCCTTAGAAAAGCTGAGCAACAACAAAGCTAGTGGAGGTGACAGTATTCCAGCTGAGCTATTCAAAATCTTAAAAGACGATGCAGTAAAAGTGCCACACTCAATTTGCCAGCAAATGTGGAAAACTCAACAGTGGCCACAGGATTGGGAAAGATCAGTTTACATTCCAATTCCAAAGAAAGGCAGTGCCAAAGAATGTTCAAAC
Organism: Vipera ursinii; assembly: GCF_947247035.1. NCBI lineage: Eukaryota > Metazoa > Chordata > Lepidosauria > Squamata > Viperidae > Vipera > Vipera ursinii. The sequence continues at coordinate 209,852,427 of NC_139513.1, forward strand.
TATCGCACCATTGCACTCATTTCTCATGCTAGTAAAGTTATGCTTAAAATCCTACAAGCTAGACTCCAGCAGTATGTGGTTTGAGAACTACCAGAAGTACAGGCAGGATTTCGAAGAGGCTGAGGAACTAGAGATCAAATTGCCAACATATGCTGGATCATGGAGAAAGCTAGAGAGTTCCAGAAAAACATCTACTTCTGCTTCATTGACTATGCTAAAGCCTTTGATTGTGTGGATCATAACAAACTGTGGCAAGTTCTTAAAGAGATGGGCGTACCAGACCAACTTATTTGTCTCTTGAGAAACCTATATGTGGGTCAAGAAGCAACAGTGAGAACTGGACATGGAACCACTGATTGGTTCAAAATTGGGAAAGGAGTCCGGCAAGGCTGTATATTGTCGCCCTGCCTATTTAACTTATATGCAGAGCACATCATGAGAAAGGCAGGGCTAGATGAATCAAAAGTTGGAATTAAGATTGCTGGAAGAAATATCAACAACCTAAGATACGCAGATGAAACCACTCTAATGGCAGAAAGTGAAGAAGAACTAAAGAGCCTCTTGTTGCGGGTGAAGAAGGAGAGTGCAAAAGTTGGGTTGAAACTTAACAGTAAGAAAACCAAGATCATGGCATCTGGCCCTCTCAATTCCTGGCAAATAGATGGGGAAGAAATGGAGGTAGTGACAGATTTTATTTTCCTGGGCTCCAAGATCACTGCAGATGGGGACTGTAGCCAAGAAATTCAAAGACACTTACTCCTTGGGAGGAAAGCCATGGCAAATCTAGACAGCACACTAAAAAGCAGAGACATCACCCTGTCAACAAAAGTGCGTATAGTCAAGGCTATGGTCTTCCCAGTTGCAATGTATGGCAGTGAAAGTTGGACCATAAGAAAGGCTGAGCACCAAAAAATTGAGGCCTTTGAACTGTGGTGCTGGAGAAGACTCCTGCGAGTCCCTTGGACTTCAAGACGATCAAACCGGTCAGTCCTAGAGGGGATCAACCCTGGCTGCTCTTTAGAAGGCCAGATCCTGAAGCTAAAACTCAAATACTTTGGCCACCTAATGAGAAGGAAGGACTCACTGGAGAAGAGCCTAATGCTGGGAAAGATTGAGGGCAATAGAAGAAGGGGGACGACAGAGAATGAGGTGGCTGCATGGAGTCACTGAAGCAGTAGGCGTGAGCTTAAATGGACTCCAGAAGATGGTAGAGGATAGGAAGGCCTGGAGGATGTTGTCCATAGGGTTTTGATGGATCGGACATGACTTCGCAGCTAACAACAACAACAACACAACACAGAGGCAGAAACCATATGGCACCTTGCCCATCCTTGCAGCACTCATATGAGTGACTCATTAACCCAAAGAAAGTCAAGCAAGTTTACTAAATGCAATTTCACTCTAGATCATTATTTAGGATTTCAGCATATCATGATTGAATAAGAATAACTGATCTTGGTGTGACTTGTCACAAACAGTGATTGGTTAATGGGATCTGGTGCAATGGCTCCACCATTCTCAGGCTGTACTGTGCTGCAAGCTGCAAAGTATCTATTCAGTACAGGGGTCTTGACTGTGAACTTCCCTCACTGTTAAATTATAGCTGGTACCTAGCCTTGTAAGCATCTAACACCTGCTGAACTTTTATTTGTTCATCCAGGCTTTTAATTGAATATATGCTGGGATGAGTCTCATTGTTGTTCTTGTTGCCCTGGTTTTAATAGGTTGCAATGTGATTGTTTTTGTATGTGGTACTTTTTTGCAGGTTTTATGGTAGTAATATCATCATCATAGAATGCAATGTTATGGTTTTTAAACCTATTTTTGTCTGCTTACAATAAAAAGCACGAAAAACAAAGTGGTGAAAGTTTATACCTGTGGTTTTACTCTGTGGTTATTCTTTTCAGTTTATATTATGCACCAATGAATGACTCCTATTCTGTAATGTCCTTTCTCCATTCTTCTTTCATAGAGGGTGTCGGTCAAGACTTCTGGGCATTAAAATTGCCTCAAATGAATTGGAAACACTCTAGAACACCTCTAGGGTGATTCAAATTCCTGTAGAATGTATTTTGGGTGACGTAATTACATATTTCCCACAGATATAAATGCTCCTGAAAATTTCACTTTGTAGATTATCACTGTAATTCCAAGGAAATCAGAAAAACCCAATATGCCCATTGAGCAATAATAGGATCTGAGAACTATATTCAATGTTTTTAAAGCCAGGTTTCAAAATGATTTGTGTAGGCCTTTTAACTCTGAATGTCCTGAATATAACTTGGAAGCACAGAGTATTGTCTTACTCAAGGGCAATTCTTTAACCTCCACCAAGATGTTAATGATTAAGGTTGGATGTCTATCATGAATCACTAATGAGATGCCCACAGATTCCAATCAGGTTTCCAGTTGACAAGTCAGCCAAATATCTTGTCCTTTTAGTAATTTCTACTACCATCCTTCTTAAGATAATAATCCTTAAGAATATCAAGAAATTTCTTTTAATTCCATTGTACGTCTGCAAACTTTGAAGAAGTCTACTGATTGAAATTGCCTGGATTCAGAACAAGCTCTTCCTTGTGCTGAGTTCTGCTTGATCTTCAAGAAAGCAGGGCAAACATTTACAGTGGGATTGGCCTCTGATCAAGCCAAGGCATAAACATGGGTCAGTCCTTTCCTTTTCCTTGAGTTGGATTGGATATGAAGTCATCCTTATTGAAAAGGAATGCTCTGAAATGTCTCATGCATTCAGCAGTCCTACCAAATGCATAGCTGCTTTCAAGATCCTGGATTAGTGTTACAAGTATTTGATGTTTAAATAAAAACTGTCCAAAATAGATCAATTTCTGGGGTTAAAACTGGGGAAGGATCATACCCGCATTTGTTTCAAATCTCATTCTGGGACTTATCTAAATTACTAGGCAATTTCCTGTTTGTAGCCTTTTAGGCTACAAACAGGAAATTGATAGGGCTTGATAGGGCTCGCAACCTGGGCGTCCTCCTGGACTCACGGCTCAATTTTGAAGACCATATAGGAGCCGTGACCAGGGGGGCTTTTGCACAGGTTCGCCTGGTGCGCCAGTTGCGTCCCTATCTGGACCGAGACGCCCTACGCACAGTTACCCATGCGCTTGTGACCTCCCGTTTGGACTACTGTAACGCTCTCTACATGGGGCTGCCCTTGAAGACCACTCGGAGGCTTCAACTGGTGCAGAATGCGGCCGCGCGAGTTGTAATGGGGGTTTCCCGATACTCCCATGTAACACCTCTACTCCGCGAGCTGCATTGGCTTCCGGTTGCCCTCCGGGTGAAATTCAAGGTGCTGGTTATTACCTATAAAGCCCTACATGGCCTGGGTCCGGGTTATTTGAGGGAACACCTGCTGCCGGCATCAAACGCCCTTCGCCCAGTGCGCTCCCACAGGGAGGGTCTGCTCAGGGTTCTGCCGGTGAGAGATTGCCGGCGGGTGACACCCAGGGATAGGGCCTTCTCAGTGGGAGCGCCTGCCCTCTGGAACCAGCTGCCGGTGGAGCTGAGAACTGCCCCCGACCTCCGATCATTCTGCCGGGGCCTGAAGACCTGGCTCTTTGAGCTCTCGGGCCCAGGCTGAGGAGAAATTTTTAATTGGGGTTTTAAGTGTACAGGGTCAATTTAATATTTTTTTATTTGGTTTTAACTTTTGTATGGTGGATTTTTTAATTCCCTGTAAACCGCCCTGAGTCCTCAGGGAAAGGGCGGTATATAAATGTAACTAAATAAATAAATAAAAGATGCATAGAGTTTGAAAAAGGGTATAGCTGACAGCTGAATCTGAATAGCTTCCCCCCCCCCAATATTTGTATCTGTTTTCTATTCATTCATTCATCCATTCATTTTCAGTAGCTGCCTAGTGAATGAACACTCGGGGTGTCTTACAATTCAGCCTGTTCTACTGTTTCTTTAAAAAAGCAACAACACTTTATTCTGAGAAGAATGTACAACAGCAACATCAACAACCATGAAGCAATAGAGCAAATAGCATAAAATGAAAAGGCTAAAGTAGAATATTAAAAAGGAACACACTGGATATTAAAAAAAATACTAGTCATCAAAGAAGAACACACATAAGGAAGGATTTATTCTAATATGTGGAAAACAAAAAGAAAACAATCAGTATTAATACACTAGCAGAAATAAGCCACTGCAGTGTGGGCAAGGGGAAACAAATGAAATTGCATATCCTAAAGTTGTGATGCGTGCTCTTTTCTTTAAGTACTTGTGTGCTGCATCATAATGCAAGTATGAAAAGATAGTGCTTGTGTGTGAGTCACAATGCAGATTCCATCATGTTGGCTTCAACACTTAGCATGGGAACAGATGCTGATGAATACTAGCAATTAACAAAAGGAAAAGCTGGTCAAAGTCTATTTTGTCTTAATCTTCAACAAGAGGGTATGCAATTTTCCAGACAACTCAGAAGCATAGAAGGCAGAATTAGTATTGATGTTTGAGATTGACAGAAACATGGGCAGTGAATATCTTCAGGGCCAGATTAACTGTGTCATAATGTACCGAAGGAACTTGCTAATAGTCTGAATAAAGCTTTATATATTATTTGGGGAAAGGGTAAAGAAGGAACGAACTGTCCAAAGAGTGGAAGAGAGCAAATGTCCATATATCCAAAAAAAAAGGAGAAACATTGATCTGGAGCATTATAGTTCAGTCAGCCTGATACTGATATGAGAAGAGTCTAGACTCTAGAGAGTAAATTGTTTCTGCAAGAATCTTGAAAATGATTCAATATCCATCTGAAATGTAGAATTCTGCATGGATTTCTGAAGACAAAGTTTTCTCTCCCTTCCTTGCTTTTCTCTTCTGTCATTTTTTGATGGAGAAGTTTCATAATTTAGGAACAGAGATCAAAAGCACAAATATAAAATGGGAAAGTTTGGAAATAACATTTACAAAAAAAATAATAATCTTGAAATGGTAGTTGGTTGCAAACAGAATATGAGTAGTGTAATGTAGCTGCAAAAAAAGCAAGTGCAATTTAAAATGCTTTTTAATATGCATAATATGCAATTGTTAAGTGGAACAATTATTTTTACACATCAATGCAATTTCTAAATCATGAGAAATAAATGTTCCACTTTATTCTGCATTTCCAGTATTTAAGGAACATAGGCTAGAATGGGAAACGAGGATAATAATTGTTGAATTAGAAGCTAAATTGTAAGAAGAGAATTGGAAAAAAAACTCAGAATATTTCATGTTGGTAAGGGAAGATAGTGCAAGATATGATAACGCCCTTTTTTACAAATTTTTATTAGTTTATAATATATGATAGGGACACGGTGGCTCAGTGGGTTAGGACGCTGAGCTTGTTGATCAGAAGGTCGGCAGTTTGGTGGGTCGAATCCCTAGTGCCGTGTAACAGAGTGAGCGCCTGTTACTCGTCCTACCTTCTGCCAACCTAGCAGTTCGAAAACACATAAAAATGCAAGTAGAAAAATAGGGACCACTACGGTGGGAAGGTAACAGCGTTCTGTGCGCCTTTGGTGTCCAGTCATGCCAACCACGTGACCACGGAGACGTCCTCGGACAAGCGCTAGCTCTTCGGCTATGAAACGGAGATGAGCACCGGCCCCTAGAGTCGGAAATGACTAGCAGGCACATGCGGGGGAACCTTTACCTTTACCTTTACCTAATATATGATACAATCAAAATACAAAGTAAATAGTGGAAAAGATGGGGAAATGAAAAGGGAGTAGAGAAGTGAGGTAAGGGATTAATAAAAAGGAAAAAAAGGCATTGACTTCTGACTTCCTGTGGTGCAATAGACTATCAACTTCAAACCTCAACTTTTTACTTTTACAAAATTATATAAACTAGCCATTTCAATAACATCAAATCTATCTAACTGGTAAAGCTCACAATCAAAATTTCACTTTTTTTCCCACCTCAAGCACAAAATCTAGAAGCAGTTTCCATGTGGCAATAAAAGTGTTTGTATTTTTTTCTTTAATCAGCACAGTGACTACGATAACACTCTTGAAGTATTTTTTTTTTTAAATGTCATACCACAGTGGTCAATAATCAGTTATCCATCATCGCAGAATGACACAAAGTGGAAAAATATTTTTTTTTATGGAAGGCAGATTATAACCGAACGTTGTTTTTTTTAAATTCACCCAGTAGTAGCATCAAGTATGGAGTGAGGAGATGAGAACTCTATCTCTACACATGTTCAAGCAGAATTTGGACAACCCTATTTTGTGGACAGTTTAAAGAGACAGGATGGATTCAATTCACCGACTGCTCTCTTCCAATACTGTAATTAGGAAGATTGCTATAACCCTGGTCCTGTTTAGAAGAACAATGTAAAATAACAGTTTTTGTATCGATTGTGAGGTTAGTGTCCATGTTTCATATGATAGAGTAGGTAGCACACATTGATCAAAAACTTTTCAGGCATAGGGGGAGGTTGTTCTTGAAAATTAGGCTTAGCTTGCTGAATGCCTGCCAACCACGTTGAACACACTGTTCAATTTCCTTTATTGTTATCACCTTCCATTGAGATCCATTGGCCAAGATATATGTAGTGGTCTACTACGCCTAGTTCTTCTCCAGATGTAATTTTTTTGTTTCTTCTTTGGTGAATTTATTAAACATAACCTGGCTCTTTTGCAGGTTTCATTTTAAGGCAGATGGTTCTCCTGCTTGTGCAGCTTTTCCATGTGTCTTTATAGCTCTTCTGGATCTTGTGAGAAGAGAACGACATCATCTGCAAATCTTTCGTGATTTGAATAGGCTCCATTGATTTTTATTCCATCTTTTGCCCAGTCTACTTTGCAAAATACTTCTTCAAGGCAGGCTGAGAAAAAGGATAGGTGATGTTGTATCGCCTTGTCTTCCTGTTGATTTTTAGCATCATTAAGGCAAATTGTCGCCATTCATTTTTCATATATGAAGTAAGTTTATGTTAGCTGTGTCTCTGCCTTGGTTGGGCAATGCATTAATTATTGCTTGCTGGAATACTGAGTCAAGCGCCTTTTCATAGTCGATGAAAGCCACAGAGAGAGGCACGGTGTACTCCTTGTACCTTTCAGTGACTTGCTGAACAACTTGGATGTCATCCATTGTGTTGTAATCACTTCTGAACCTTGTCTGCTCCTTTAGCTATGCATCATTTTGTGGTTCTCAATATTCTTTTTGTTATTATCCTGACAAGAGCCTTGTAGATGACTGAAAGAAGGCTTACTGGGCGATAGTTCTTTAAATCATCTTGTGCCTGTTTCTTGTGTATAAGAATAACTTCAACATTTTTTCATGCATTGGATGTTTTTTCTTCTTTGAGACATCTAGTTTTGCTAGTACCAGGTTTTCCCCAAAATAAGACCTGGTCTTATAATTTTTTTGCCTCCAAAAGAGGCTTTGGGGGATATCTTATTTTTTCCCCAACACCCGGCTCGCCTCGTGGTGGTGGCCCTGACAGCCCCATCCAGCGGGAGCCTGTGTGGCTGCTGGAGCCTCTGTGGCCACTTGCAGCCATTCTCAGCAGGAGGTTGTGTAGCCTGCTGCGCTGTGCCACCACCATGAGGCGAGGCAGCTGGGGAAGGGGCTGGAACTGCCCCAGGTGCCTCCTGGGTGCCCAAACACTTTTTGCCTAGAGGGAGACTGGAAGCTTCATCTGCTTGAAAATGGGGTGATTGGAAGTGGAGTGAATCCCTCAGTTTCCAAGTGCCCCATTTACAAGCAGACAAGGTTCCAATTTACCTCTGGACAAAAAGTGGATGGCGTGTCTGGATTGCCTCCCTCTGCCTCTGCCTCTGCCTCTGCCTCTGCCTCTGCCTCTGAGCTGGACTTACCTGTACTACCCCAAGGGGCTGGTGGGCTGCAGCTGGACACTGTCAGCCCCCATGCACTCACTGCCACTTGTGCTGGCCATGCCTACCACTTTTAGTATATGGCAACATCCGAGTACCACCAGTTGCCTAGCAAGGTGTCAAAAACATGATGACCCCAAAAAAGGTAAAAAGTGATGAAGTACAGGTAGTCCTCGACTTGCAACAGTTTTCTTAGTGACTGTTCGAAGTTACAATGGCACTGAAAAAAGTGCCCCCCAAGCCAAAGCCAACCAAGACACCTGCCTGCCTGCCCGGCGGTGCTCTTCCTCCTGTCCGAGGTTTTCATTGTTGTGAGCATTTCTGTTGAGGATTGGCAGTGGGGGTAGGGTGGCGGGGTGTTTGGTTTTTATTCTGCCCATCTGCTGGGTGGTTGCAGCAGGTTTTGGTCACTTCACATTACCCTGGGACACTGTGACCATCATAAATATGAATCAGTTGTCAAGCATCTGAATGTAAATCACAAGACCCTGGAGATTCTGCAATATTCCAGCTGATTGGCGCTTCTTCTGGCTCAGCAGAAGCATCAGGATCAACGCCGAGCTCCAGCTGGAGCCTGGTGCTGATCCTGGTGCTTCCACTGAGCCCTGACAGCCCTGCAGCTCCAACTATCTCTTGCTCAGGCTTGTGCGGTGCTGCCACCTGTTCAACTCATTCCCCTCCCGTGCTACCACTTTTCTAGGATGGTCGCGTACCACCTGCCAGGTGCCAATGTACCACAGGTGGTACCCGTATCACTGGTTGAAAGCCCTGCAGTAATGAGGTCAATGTGACGAGTGTTGCACAGGTGATGATGACAATGAGACATGAATCATGCTGGTGATTACGACAATGTGGTGATGACAAATATGTGATGCACATCATGCCGGTGATTACAATGGGGTGATGGCAAATATGTGAGGTGCGTCATGCCGGTAATGATGAAGAACAGAACCAGTTGTTAAATTATTTGAATCCCACCACTGAAGGGAACCACTTCGCAAGTTCACCCGTCCTCTGAATGGTGGCATAACTGGGTCTTGAAGGAGCTTTGGAAACTCAAGAATGATGGAGTTAACCTTAGTTATATGGGAGGAGGGAAGATTCCACAATATGGAGCCACCACCAACAGAAAGGGCTTACCACTAGGTCTGCCAAATGTAGATGATGCAACTTGTAACATATTGATTCCATGAGAGCAGCTGGTGGGTCAAACAGAAGAAATTGGATTATAGAAGAATGTTCACCTCCCACTTGGAAGATGGAGAGTTCAGTCTGAGATAGTGGTAGACGTTTCTCTCTTAGGGCACAAAGAAAAAAAATATTTGCTGCAAATTCCATGTTGGCATCAGGAAGGGCATCCAGCTAATAAATTATCAGCTCTATCCAGTCGCCCTGACCCTACACCAAATTAAGGGATTGCAGGGTAGTAAAAAAATATTTTTGGTGTGGTTAGACAAATATGGTTGTATCATATTTATACTATTTATTTATTTAAATTCCACTGCTTGGTTTATATAGGTAGAATCGATGTACTAAATGCAAGCTACTGTACACTGGATAGGTTCCTCAGTGTAATGTAACTCTACTTATATACCCTTTTACCAGCCCTATCTTTTGAAAAAGCATACCCAAGCCAAATTAAAATAGCTAACTACACAAACATGCTGCTGTGTTTAGTAATTGTTGCAAAGTTGCTAAATAGATCTGTGGCATTTGCCTGTCATTATCATGTCAGGCATAAAAACTAATTTGTTTCAAGATGGTGATAATTGAAATTACCCAAAACAAGACAGAAGGAGTTGTAGAATTGAAAGTAAATAAACATAACTTGGGACGTGTTCTGATATGCGCGCTCAGTACAAACAGTATCACTTATGAAGAGCTTAAATCAGACATGTCAAACACAAGGCCCGGGGGCCAGATCCAGCCCACAAAGTGGTTTCATGTGGCCCACGAAGCCACCCTGGAAACAGTGAGGGAACGGCCCCCACTGCCTTGGCCCTGGCCCAGAGACCCTCCTTCTGCCAGAGACCCTCAGATCTGTCCCACTCCTGACCAGGCCCCCATAGGCACCCTTGATGCAAATGATGTAGAGCTGGCCATGCCCACCCAGTAGGCCATACGCACTCTAGCCATGCCCATCCAGTAGGCCATGCCCACCCAGACCACACCCACCCGGCCCCTTGAGGGCAACTGCAATGCTGATGCGGCCCTCAATGAAATTGAGTTTGACACCCCTGGCTTAAATGAATAAATAAGCCAATTTTTATGTCTCTCAGTTAAATTTTAGCCTGCTGAACTTCAGAGATTTTAAAGACCACATGAAAGTGTAATGCATGAAAATGTCTTTTTCCCCCTCCCACAAATATGCCCTTCGGGTCTCAAGTTGCTTTTGCAAAAAGAAAATTCCATAAATATAATTTCTGACATTATTTTTTTGAACAGCTGTATTTTGTGCAGACTTGCCATGCTATTAATTTCTTTTTAAAAAGGTGACTTGCAATAGAAAAAAAAATCAGGGAAATGCTGATATGGAAAATGAACCCTTTACATCTGCAGGTGTCTTGGGGCCATGAAAGAAGGAGGACTTGTGGGGTCCAAAACGTCTCCCAACAGACCTCCTGGAAACATTTTTTTAAAAATCCCATTTATATCCCGCCCTTCTCTGAAGACTCACGGCGGCTTACAATCTAAAGCACAAATCAATGTGCTTAGCAATAGCCTTCATTCTATGTATATGCCTGCTTATTAGGGTTTTTGTGGGCCCCCAAGCGGCATTATTACAAAGTCAGCTTATTGCCCCCAACAATCTGGGTCCTCATTTTACCTACCTCAGAAGGATGGAAGGCTGAGTCAACCTTGAGCCTGGTGGGACTCGAACCTGCACTAATTGCAGGCAGCTGGTGTTACTTAAGGAGGCATTAGCCCACTGCTCCACCAAGGCTCTTGGTGGAGCTTTCTAGGCCCTCAAAAATTCACTTGAAAGGCCAAATCCACTTCCCTTCTTTACTCTTTATAAATATAGGCAAAAAGGGAGCACGTGTGACACTTCCCAGAGATCACAGAACAGCAGACTGTAATTAAACATTTAGAGCCATTTCCATACACTTGGGTTAAACATGGTTACCCTTCTACAATATAAATATCCTTATCTATATGGAGATTATTTAGTTACTTTTAAATACAATTTAGATCAGCAGTGTCCAAACTCTTTGACTTGGCAGCCTGGGTGGGGGAGGGGGGGCAAATAGTTCCCTGTGACTGGCAGGCAGGAGCACACAAGCACACTCAGTTCCATGCACAAAAGGAGCTTTGAGCACGTGTGCAAGCATCTGCCACTCATGCGAGGGGATCTTTGCACACGCGCGCAAGCAGCTACTGCTCCTATGAGGGAGCACAGGTGCGTGAGCTCATCTGCTGCTCATGCGGCCCACTTCTGAACAGGCCGCAGTCCGATAGTCTACTTTGCTTGTTATCCTTCTTTAAAGAACCACATATTGTCACAATTATGCAGGTATATATGGATTTTGCTTGGTTGATTTCCAATTATTGAAGTTTCCCAGGTGTTTGTATACTCAGGTGACATGTGGTTTGCTAAAATGATGATGATGATGATGATGATGATGATGATGATGTTGGAAGGGACCCTGGAGGTCATCTAGTCCAACCCACTGCTCAGGTAGAAAACCCTATACCATTTCAGACAAATGGCTGTCCAGTCTCTTCTGAAAACTTCCAGTGTTGGAGCATTCACTGCTTCTGGAGGCAGGTTGTTCCATTGGTTAATTGTTCTAACTGTCAGCAAGTTTCTCCTTAGTTCTAGGTTGCTTCTCTCTTTGGTTAGTTTCCATCCATTGCTTCTTGTCCTGCCTTCGGGCACTTTGGAGAATAGCTTGACTCCCTCTTCTTTGTGGCAGCCCCTGAGATATTGCAACACTGCTATCATGTCACCCCTAGTCCTTCTCTTCATTAGACTAGACATACCCAATTCCAGCAGCGGTTCCTTATATGTTTTAGCCTCCAGTCCTCTAATCATCTTTGTTGCTCTTTGTTGTCTCTTGACTTAATATTGTGAAGGCAGCTGGTCATTTGTGGGAAATGATGTGAAAATTTTGCCTCTCTCTCTGGACTGATCAGCTACAGTCCCTGCATGATGAAATACATCTGTGGATACATACATCAAACCCTAACCCTGAAATCACTTAATAAATCAACAATAGTAATTTTTAAGACTGGAGTTGATTCTGGGAGAACCATTACATCTTTTTTTTCTACTGCTATTCAATACAATTACAGGCAATCCTCAACTTACAACCACTCTGGAGGCCAGAATTTATGTGGCTAAGTGAGAAACCTGTTAAGTACGTTTTGTCCCATTTTACGACTTTTCTTGCCACGTTTGTTAAGTGAATCACTGCAGTTCCTAAATTAGTAACACAGTTGTTAAATCTATATGATTTCCCCACTGACTTTACTGGTCATCAAATTGCACAAGGGATCATATGACTCCGTGACAGTGCAACTGTCATAAGTGTGAGTCAGTTGGTCAAACATCCAAATGTAAATCACATGACCGTGGGGATGCTGCCATAAGTCACTTTTTTCCAGTGTCATTGTAACTTTGAACAGTCACTAAGTGAACTGTTGTGAGTCGAAGACTACCTGTACACACCAGTAAGACAAGAGGCAGAAGTGAAAAGTTGACGATTTAATAAAGTATCAGTGACTCTCTTGTTTTATAAAGGTAAAGGTTCCCCCGCACATGCGTGCTAGTCGTTTCCAACTCTAGGGGCCGGTGCTCATCTCCATTTCAAAGCTGAAGAGCCAGCGCTTGTCCGAGGACGTCTCCGTGGTCATGTGGCCGGCATGACTAGACGCCAAAGGCACACGGAACGCTGTTACATTCCCACCGTAGTGGTCCCTATTTTTCTACTTGAATTTTTACGTGCTTTCGAACTGCTAGGTTGGCAGAAGCTGGGACGAGTAACAGGCGCTCACTCTGTTACTCGGCAGTCGGGATTCGACCTGCCAAACTGCCGATCTTCTGATCGACAAGCTCAGCATCCTAACCCACTGAGCCACCGTGTCCCTTCTCTTGTTTTATGAATACCTTATTGCCTTTTCTCAGACAATCACTTCTGTATACAATAATATGTGCACATGCACACATTGGCGTGGGATTGCAAGCAGCAACGGCTGCATCTGTAGGATCCTGTGTCAGGTGGGGAATCCCTGAACTCTAGAATAGGCTCATTTTTCTTTCATTTTTCTTTCTTTTATTATAATATCGTAAATCATGATCCATTGTATTGTTTCAATGTAGATTTCAATTCAGTAATGTTTACATACACACTGATTAAAAATTGGTAGCATTCTATTATTATTATTATTATTATTATTATTATTATTATTATTATTATTATTATTATTATTAAAAACAACCTTAAAATTATAGGAAATAAAAAGAGAAAAGTAAAAAGAAAATCTTATCTGCATCCGCTTCTATGCTGTTCCAAGCATAAAAGTATTTAACATTTCATCAAAAGTTGAATATAATCTACGGTAAAATGAAAAGAGCTGCTGCGATTCACAAGGATTTGTTATAGGATAATAGCTTCAGAGTTGAAGTAATGATTTAATATTAAGATCTCTTTTGCAGTGTTACTTTGTGTGTGTGTCTGTCTGTGTGTACATGTGTGTGTTTGACTGTGTAGACAGATCTCAAGTGACAACCATTTAAATATATAGCACTTCTGAATGAATGGCACCTATGCCTGGACCCCAAAACTATAGCCGTTGCAGCGCCCCTGTGGTCAGATGTTCAAAATTTGAGCACTTGGCTGCCCACCTGGACTTTTGACCACAGGGGCACCATCTTCTCTCCACCTTTCTCTCCCATCTCTGCCTTTTCGCTGCCTTGCACATTGGCACTCCTCAGTGGTGAAGTTGAGGCCCAAGGCCTTCAGCAGCCTCAGCTGGCCGCCATTGCTGCCGAGCCTCTATTTCAACCCCAAAGCCATCACTTATGAGCAGTGTCTCAAACCCCTCCCAATGACCAGCCATCCCAGCACCTCAGTGCAAAGCCCCCCACTGCCTGCATTCCTCACCCCCAGCTGACAGAGTAACCCTCATCCTTCTGCTCCTCACAAGGGGTGCCTGGCTGGCCTTATGCGAGGCAGCTGCTGGCCATACCAAGCCTTCTTCCTGAGGCTGCTCACACCATTCTCCAAATACCATGCTATTTTTGCGATGTTTCGGAATACGTCAGAAGTTTCTGAAGCCTCACGAGTGCTGTAGGGTGCGCTATACGCAAAATGTCACAGAGTGTTTCGGAAGGCCTCAGGAGCTTTTCAAAGGCTTTCTACAGAAAGCTTCTGAGCCTTCCAAAGCATCATAAAAATGGGGCATGCTATTTGGAGAATGGTGTTAAATGTTAAATCTATATTAACCTTAACTGTATTGCACCACAAATATCCAGACCAGCCAAATCCTAGGTCATGTTCTTCTGTTTCTCAGCGACACCCTCTCTTTCAACCAAACCAAATGAAAAGGAATCCAGGAAGGGGACGGTGCTATATCAGAAAACAGAGTTGAGAAATAAGGCCTAACTAATGATCAGTCATACAGAGTCAAAAATTACTGATGCAATTTCAGACAGTTATTACATTTTTATTTTTGCTTCTTCTGTGCAAAAGGTCACTTCTAAACTTTGAATGCTAGACCAGGATCTGTCATGGCATTTTGTTTCTATATTCCATTGATTTTCTTTAACTTTTTTTTCCTATTAGGTTTTCAGAAATAATTCTTATAACAAGGATACTCTTAAATATTTTAACGGTCAGATATCCGCAATGACCTTTTCAGCTGTGGCTACAGTATGAGATGTGTACAGTCTATGTGCAAGCAATTAAAAAGTACCACTGCCCTATAGAGACAGCTGAATTATAGATAAAACGCGTGGACGTAATGTGTATTGCACTTGAATGCTACTTTGTTCCAAATTTCAGGATTTTATATGATAGGAAAGAATAATCTTTTAGAACAGGGGTCCCCAACAACCCGGTCCGTGGACCAGTACCGGGCCGTAGCATGTCAGCAACCGGTCTGCACAAACAAGCAAAACTCCATCTGTGGGATGCAGGCAGCACACAAAACCACACCCCCTCCGGTCCATGGGAAAACCTCTCTCCACAGAACTGGTCCCTGATGCCCAAAAGGTTGGGGACCTCTGTTTTCGAAGTCAAAGAATGCAATCTTTGTTTGGGTGGCATGCTGACTGTTAAGCCAGAGTTGTGTTAGAAAAAAAAGGGACAGGTCAGGATAGGTAGCAAAGATGTTCATAATTATTTGATTGGGCAACACTGAAATCATTTTCCACAAAATTATACAAAAAAACCATTAAAGTGAAATTGACTATTAAACTGTAAAATCAAACACTTAGCCATCATAATGTGTCAGGGCTCTACACAGCATGTAGAAATTTTTTATATCTGTACTCCAGTTATGCATGATTTGTCTCTGTTGATTCTTATTATATGTTTGTTAGGTTGACACAACTATTTTCTTTTGTGCATTTAAATGTCTTAAAGGGGTTCAGTTTAAATTCAGGGAACCGAGGCTAGGTTGTTGATTTCTTATTTTATTTATACGTTGTTGTTTTTTTAATCTCACTTTTATTACTTTATAGGTAGCTCAAAGCAATGAACAGACATAATATTCCTTCCCTCTGCTATTTGCCCCACAACAACAGTTCTGTGAAGTGGATTGGGCTGAGAGACATTGACTGGCCCAAAGTCACCCAACCAACTTTCATGTCTGGTTTGTAGCCTGGTTTGTAGCCTGGTGCCTTGACCACTACATCAAGCTGCCATCTAGTGCAGGGGTGTCAAACTGCTGGCCCGTGGGCCGGATGCATCATCCGGAAGCCACACCCACCTTATTGCTGGCAATAGCAAAACAATCCCAATACATCTCGCAACGTCACGTGATGTCGTGAGTTTGACATGTCTGATCTTGTGGATCACTGCAATGGTATTGGTTAATTCACATATTCAAGCATTGGGGTCTCTAGTTTGGATCTCCATGTCTACTTCCAGGGGATAAAGTCAACCATTTGTGCTCAGGAGGCATATCAAAAATGATAGCCACAACCTATGTTCCCTCTAAGACAGGGGTCTTCAAACTTGGCCCTTTTATGACTTCTGGACTTCAACTCCCAGACTTCCTCAGCCAGCATGCCTGGCTGAGGAATTCTGGAAGTTGAAGTCCACAACTCATAAAAGGACCAAGTTTGAAGACCCCTGCTCTAAGATGTGCTCATACAATACTTGTCAAACCTATGCACACAGTAGAGCTGACCCCAAAAGTAATAATAGAGGCACCACAATACTCCAGGCTCATGACTTGCATGGAATTCTGCACAAGCTTACGGCCTTGACTGAACTCCAGTAGAAAAGGTTTCTTGCAGCAGACCGAGCAGAAACTCCAGGGGGGAAACACTTTTTACCTGGGACAGTAGGCCGGTGGCCTTTCCCCAGCCATAGGTATGCAGCCAACCTGCTCCAAATTGACTAAGCTGCAGACAAGAAAGGCATGGCCCCAGAGTCTTCTCCCAGTTCAGAAGCTGATGATCTTATCCATTCAGTCATGTCCGACTCTTGGCAATTCTATGGGTCAGGTCTCTACACGTCTTCCAGTCTTGCACTACTTCTGAGTTTTTCTATGCTCTAGTTGGGGTCAGCTTTGATGATATCCAATCACTGTGTTCTTGGATGGCCTGCTTTCCTTTTACCACTAACTCTTCCAGACATAATTGTAGCATAAAAAGTAGGCAAGGAATAGCACAATCAGACTTTCAAGATTCTGTAATTATAGCCAATCTGAAACAAAAAATAGCTTTGCTTTATGTGGAATTTTTTCCCCTAGCCCTGTCTGCCTAATCCTAGTGTGTCTTTGATTTTAAAGTTTAATAGTGGGCCTTCCATCTTGATATGACTGTTACGGGTTTATGACTTATTCACTTTTAATTCCTTGTTATTTCTTCAGTTTTCTGTGGTACATCACCTAGAATGTCATGATTGATACAATCTGCTTATGTGAAATGATTGTATTCCATATAAACATCTATACACATTACTTTTTTAAAAAAAATTGTGATGAGATTTGCATCTATACCAGCTTGTTTTGGCCATACCTGAGTGATTTTCAGTCCATCATCTATTGCGTGTGCATTTTCTTCCAGTAATTAAATAATTTACTGTAATTTTGTGGCCTGTATAGTAAAATCAATACATCGTGCATTGAATTCTAGGTCACTGTCAACTTTAATTTTGCAAGCCGTGTAACAGGTACATAAAACAGAGATCTGTTTAAAACCTTATAGCAATTATTTTTCTTGCTAATTTGATAACTGAAACATAAAGATCAGATTTAATCAGCTATGTCATCTCAATATTTGTTGTTCTTAATGCTACCAAACATCAGAATTAGGCAGACAAGTATAGATATTCTGAAAATCATGGCCCTCTAACATTATTTACAATTTATATCCCACTTTATATCCCACTGCCAACAGATAGCATTTAAGGCAATTCATAAAGCTGAATTGTTATAAACTGAGAATCGTAATTCCTATTGCAAAAGGCTCTGGAGATGATGGAGACTATAGTTCTTCAAAAAGAACTAAAGTTTAAGTTGGAAAAATTCAGTGAAATGATATTGCTGCTTCTAAAGTCAATAGTAGAAGAAGCAAAAGCAAGCAGAAGGTTTCCTAATTGTTTTTCCCCATTATTCAGAACTTTTAGGTTTAATTAACTTAATTAACTCTTTTTCTTTAATGTGTCCTAGAAGCAAATTTCAAAAAAAAAACCATTGGATGTCATATAAGTGATTTATGTACAATATATGTTTGCTCTTCCAATTGTTATTTTCTATTACTGTATGTCAATTTACATGAATCAAGCATTATTAAGGGCAGTAAACTTGATTAATTAAATTTGTGAGGAACATCTCCAGAGCATATATGTGTGGGGGTTTTTTTTTGGGGGGGGGAGTTTGAACAGTTATTGTAATGGTGATGATTTAAATAAGATTACACACACACACACACACACACACACACACTCCATTTTATGAAAATCCCCCAGTTACCTTGTTAGTAGTCCATAAGCAAAGCAAAACTGTATTTTTAGTGAGCTCTTGGCACCTAGCGATTTAGGGATTAGGGCAGATTGCAAATAATAATGTTACTGTATTACTTGTATATAACTGAAACATAATAAATAAATAAGTAGTCTAGGAAGCTTATGCTTTTATTCAACTGTCTTCTGGTTTATAGAAACAGCACATGGGAAATTATTTTGTCCACCCAGATTCAAGCATTGTGAAGAAAATTTTTTGTTTGAACTATCTAAGGATGTTTCAATCAAAAGAGCAGCAGTCCTTAGGAAGTTCTCAAAGGGAACTAAGTCTCAGTCCTAACAATGCTTTTTTAAAACTTCTTTTTCATCTTTTTCTCCTCCCCCCCCCAATTTAACAGCTTTTTCTTTCTGTGTTAGCTGGAGCTAACGAAAGAGAAAAGTTTATTATCAAAGTATCCACGCTCAGTTTGAATTCTCAATACAAATAAAATTTTCATCTCTTCATCCATAAGTCATTGTGTACTTCCAGTATCATACATCTACTGCTTTAATATTTTTCATCTTGAACCTTCCACCACACCTCAAGGAATCTGTACCTTGAGAAACCAAACAACATTTTATTATATTATATCTATCAATTTATGTTCCCTTGAATCTAATGTTTGGAATTCTGTACATGGAGCTCATGGACAAAGATTCAAAGATGTTCTTAGGAAAACACATGCCCGCAGAAAATTACTGCCTGCGAATTGGGGGCTAGCTACTGTA
This sequence comes from Vipera ursinii, assembly GCF_947247035.1. Classification (NCBI taxonomy): domain Eukaryota; kingdom Metazoa; phylum Chordata; class Lepidosauria; order Squamata; family Viperidae; genus Vipera; species Vipera ursinii. Next base: position 209,871,199 of record NC_139513.1, read on the forward strand.
CATAAAAGATGGACAGTTGCAGGAACTGGGCATGTCTAGTCTAGTGAAGAGAAGGACCAGGGGTGACATGATAACAATATTCCAATATTTGAGGGGCTGTCACAGAGAGGAGGGGGACAACTTATGTTCCAAAGCACCTGAAGGCCAAGAAACAATGGATGGAAACTGATCAAGGAGAGATTTAATCCAGAAATAAGGAGAAATTTTCTGACAGTGAGAACAATGAACCAATGGAACTCCTTACCTTCAGAAGTTACAGGTGCCCCATCACTGGAGATTTTCAAGAAGAGATTGGACAGCCACTTGTCAGAAATGGTATAGGGTCTCCTGCTTAAGCAGGGAAAGGACAAGATGACCTCCAGGTTTCCTTTCAACTCTGTTATTCTGTAAAAGAATTAAAAGATTGAGCTTCTCTAGTTGATTCCTCTGCATGTTCATTTGGACACATTCTATAGTTTTTAATGGAATGTTTGTCTGATTAAAGAACAATTCAAAATATTGTCAGGAGGACAAAATAGTTGGATTTGCCACCTCATTCCAAGCCCTGGAGTTTCACCACTGTATGGTAGATTAATTATCTCTACCCCTTTTGTAGCAAATTTCCTTCCATTTCAAATAGAGGGGTACCTTGATACTCAATTGCTTTGAACCCCATCGAATTTGGTACTCAATGCAAACTCATTGTTTGTTTGGTAATCAATGCACAAGCTGAAGCTGTCAGCTGCCTTGTGACTCACTACATTATCCCCTTTGGAAAAAATGTGTTTGGTACTCATCATTTTTGTTACTTAATGCGACTTTGGGAAAACAATTAATGATACAGGTACCACTGTAATGGCAATGATGAATTTCACTGCCTTAGTTCCAGATATAACTGGGATATTTTGTATAACCAAAATCTGCTTACGGAGCACTTCTTTAAAAAAAACTATTTACCGTAGTTTATGCTTGAACTCATTAATAGGTGGATTCTTGGGGGTTGATTATGTTATGCCTTTGGAATAATGGACACTAGACAGTTTGATCCCACTTCTACTTCCAAGCCAGTGGTGGGATTCAGCCGGTTTGCATGAGTCGGCAGAACCGGTAGCTAATTTTTTTGTTGCCCAGACCCAGAACGGACTTCCGGAAGCGGCATCTACACAGAGAACTGGTTGTTCATATATTTGAAACCCATCACTGAGTAGATCTGTTCTCTGCCAAAAGAGGTAAAGCTCTGTTTGGATTTTACCATCTCAAGTAAACATGTACGAGGTTACATCCTTTTTCTTACGTCATTGAATAAGTTTCATTTCCTGACAATGATAGTTGCATCAATCCATACATAGTTCATTGTGTATCCAAAACAAAAGTTTGTACTTGAACAAAAATCTCTGTATCTCCTTAATTATAAAGCATGCTGTAATTATGTATTAGTGATCATATAACTCTCATTAAAGTGAAAGTAGGGTGTTAATACCATAATCATGTACAAGTATATGCAATTATGAATTTCTTATTATCAGCAAAGCCATCACACACAGTAAAATAAACATCATTTCAATCTCTCACCATGAAAGATATCCATCTTGTTTAAACCCTTGAAATCTACTGTTTCATTTCACTTCTCCCATTTCAACCATACCCATCTTGCTCACTGGTATGAATGCCAAGCAGAGTTAGCTTAATGAAACCAAGGAAGCTGAGCAGATCAAGTGAAACGAAATGATACTAGATAAGCATAACCCCCTATTTTTTTTTTTAAAAAAAGAACACTGGGAACATATATGTTATTGGAGGCAGAAAGGATTCTGATAGAAGTGGATTGTCTGTAGCCCTTTCAATCGGGATTTAGGCATCAAAAGGGGAAAGAAACTGCATTAGTCACTCAAGTGCAAAGGCCAGGAGGCAAGGCAGCAGTTCCATTCATTTTTGAGTGGACAGTTCCAATCAGTGTTGGAACATAATCCACGAACATATTAAAAATGTACAGGAGAATATGCAGAACAGAACAGATCAGAACAGAACAGAACAGAGTTGATTTGGAGATCCTCTAGTCCAGGGGTGTCAAACTGCTGGCCTGCAGGCTGGATGCATCATACTGAAACCGCGCCCACCCCATTGCCGGCAATGGAAAAAAAGTCACAATACATCGTGACACATCACATGACATTACAAAGTTTGATACCCCTGCTCTAGTCCCACCCTCTACTCAAGCAGGAGACTTTATACCAGGGGTGTCAAACTGCTGGCCCGCAGGCTGGACACATCATCCAGAAGCCACGCCCACCCCATTCCTGGCAATGGCAAAAAGGCTCCGATACGTTGCGCGATGTCACGTGACATCGCGAGTTTGACATGTCTGTTCTATACCATTTCAGACAAATGGCTGTCCAATCTCTTCTTAAAAATCTCCAGTGATAGAAAAACAATTTCAACTGTTTAATTTTTCTAATTAATTTCTCCTTAATTCCAGGTTACTTCTCCCATTGCTTAGTTTCCATCCATTGCTTCTCTTTCTTCCTTCAAGTGCTTTGGAGGATAGATTGGTCCCCTCTTCTTTGTGGCAGCCCCTCAAATATTGAAACACTGCTATCATGTCATCTTAGTTCTTCTTTTCATTAGACATACCCAATTCCTGCAACTGTTCTATATATGTTTTAGCTTCCAGTCCCCTAATCAACTTTGTTGCTCTTCTCTGTACTCTTTATACAACTTTACATTTTTTTAAAAATGTAAACATTTCAATGGATCCACAAATGGGATGAACCAAATCTATCTTAGAAAATGGGAAGCATGCCAAATTTAAATCATAAGATTTGAACAGAGAAGACAGATGGTTGTAATATATAGAGCTGATTCCTTTTGCATTACTATTTTCACACTAATCCTTTAATATATTAATATTAAAGGATTAATGTGAGAATAGTAATGGAAGAGGAATCAGCTCTATATATTTCAAGCAGAATACAGTGTTTCATTTCAAGAGAGCATACTTTTTATATAAAAAAGATAGAATATAAAAGAATAATGCTATCGAGAAAGTATTGCTATTATTATTTGATTAAGTTCCTTACAATATACTGTAGTTTTAGACAAGCAGTTTTATCTTGATTCCTCATTTTCTATGGAGGGGACCTACTCTTACATATTTTTACATATTCTTTCCACATACCCTAAATCTGTTTCCTACGCTTCCTTGAAATGATGACTCACACTCTGGTCGGTATCTCCTTACTCTCCTACCATTGGGTAGGAGATACAGGAGTATAGCCAGCCATACCAACAGGCTGAAAAACAGCTTTTACCCGTGGGCAGTTAGGCTTTTGAATAGGATATAATCTCTGTGAACTTATGCAGAATTGACTTGGGAGGCCGGTGTGTGGTGTAGTTGGTTCACATGGTGTGGAAGGATGGAGGGTTTGTTGTCACTGTGTGTTGGGGGGAGAGAGCACGGGGGGAGGCTCAGCTAATCTCAATGTACAGATGTTGTACTTTGACAATAAAGGTTATTATTATTATTATTATTATTATTATTATTATTATTATTATTAGTATTATTAGTATTATTAGTATTATTAGTATTATTATTAGTATTATTATTAGTATTATTAGTATTATTATTAGTATTTATTTTAGTGCAATTTCTACCCCTGATTAGACTTTCTTCTTGCTGAAGTATTCTGACAGACTGAAAAATCATGTAGTTTTCATGTAGGGAGTGATACAACACAGCCATTCAGTTTAATGGAGCAGAATGCTATGCAATAGGGAATCAATCAGATATAGCCAATGATATAGAAGATCTTATTTGCAAACAAATAATACTTTCTAGAGTAGATACCTTGGTTATGGCACTAAAGTCATTGGGATAGCCTACATTAACAGATTCCTAAATGGACAAAATCATGATTTACAGCAAAACACTGGCCAATCTATCAGACTCTTTTTGGCCTTGGTTAATCCAAATCCAATAAGAAAATGAAACATTACTACATTAAATAACTCCTTTAGAATGCCGTGATCAGCTGTATCTATGTATGCAAAGAAAAATCACTATTTGGCCAAACAGAATAAACAGAACAATAGTGCATCAGGCTAAAGAAGCATTTAGACTAACCTGTCTAAAATTATAGTATTATTATAAGGAATATTATTATTAAATTATTATTGTAAAGAACTAATCAAATATTAGCAGTAATACTTTCTGGACAGCATTATTCCTTTATACAAACAAACTTTTTTTTTAAAAAAAAGTACACTCTATTGCAGGCATGTCAATCTCGTGACATCACCTGATGTCACATGTATCATGACTTTTTCACCATTGCCAGCAATGGGGTGGGCGTGGTTTCGGCATGACACATCTGGCCTGCGGGCCAGCAATTTGACATCCCTGCTCTATTGAAATGGAAACATTGCATGCTGCTTGAAATGCACAGAGCTGATGTGTCTTGCATTACTATTCTCAGACTAATCCTTTAATATATTGCATTGTAACCATCTGTCTTATCAGTTCAAATCCTGTGATTTAAATGGGCTGTTTATTATTGCTTTATTGTATTTTGTCTCATAGGCAATTGCGTGAATGCCTCTATTACCATTCTACTTTAAATTCATCTCTATTCAAATGACAGAACTGAGATATATATACAGCATAATTTAATCAACAGAGTTGCAATGCATTTTTAAAAAAATACTTGAGACAGAAATAATTTGAAAAAAACAGTCTGTGATCTACATTGAAGAATGCTATTTCCTTAAGAACCTCATGAGAGATTTCAAGATAATTCTTACAGCGATTAATAAAATTTTAGTAAGTTCTGGAATCAGTTCTCAGCCCTTGAGGAAATGGCAGGACCACAGCAATTTAATCGGAGCCATCATTACTCTGGCATTCTGGATTTCCTCAAAATCAGAGCGCTTTTAAATTCTTGAAATGATGCCCTGGAGATGAAATTGTAAGAAATTTAAATTCTGAAATTTCAAGTTACCTGAGTCTAGGTATTATATAAGTGGAAGCTGCTGTGGTAGCTGGATCTCTTATTTTATAGCTTTGGGGAAAATCTGAAACTTAACCGTTAAATACCTGTGACAATAAACTGTGCCTTAAAACTTGCAAATGTTTGCTCACAACATATGAGACAGGCCTTGGGTAGTTAATTTCTGTTAGCCCCTATCGGCATCAGGATTTTCCACAAGTCAGCTGGAAATCAAACCTTCTCATTACTTTAGATTATGACAGCTTCACTTTGTGATGAATGAAGACGAATCTACATGTCCCAGGATAATGTTAGGTTTTATTCACCTGGAGGCAAATTTAAGAACCAGCTCAAGCAAAGAGGCCATTATTCTGTTCAGTTCTATTATTTCATTGCCTTTATCTGTGTTGGGGAAAGAATACCCATGGTTCGGTATGGTCTTTGCAAAACGATTTGAGACTTCCGGTCAAACAATAACCATGTAGGCTATTTAGAATAATTAAATAAATATACAAATTGTTTACACAATCTACCACCAGCGCTCTTTAGCTAGATCCTGGTTTTTTGGTGTGTGTTTGTGTGTGTGCGTATGTGTGTATGTGTGTGTGTTTCTATATTGTAATTTCTATTTTGGTTCCATTAGACCACTTAAAAAGTTATATCAAACAAAATAATAAGCCACATAATGACACAAGAATAAACCTCCCTTTTTATGACCCTATAATCCCTTAATTTGGAGTAATTTGGGGTAACTGCATAGAGCTGAGCATTCATTGGCTGGATGCCCTTCTTCATGTTATGCGGAGTTTGCAGCAGATTTTTTTTTCTTTGCACCCAGAGAGAGAAATATATCTCACTACCTAGAATTGAACTCTCAGCCTTCTGAGTGGGAAGCAAGCATCTTCACTGCTAGACCACCATGCTGTTCACATGATAATACAAGAACATATAATTACAATCAACTGTTCTTCTTCTTCATATAGATATTTTGACATTATTGGCAGTAAATTTCTCTGCAGACTCTTTGAAATAGCCAGGTCTTTAAGTCAAGGAACAAGCCTAAGATAAGCTGTTCTGTAGGAAGTGGAACCTCCACAAACAGTGTTTCCAATAATGGCTACTGAAAATTTGCCATATTGAACAGTCAGGTTGTATTTGGGGTACGCAGTCAAAAAGCTACTCATAGACCAAACCACGTGGGGCTTTATAGATGGTAATCAGCCCCCTGAATTGCACACAGAAACATATTGGAGGCCAAAGCAGTACTGGGGTACCTCAAACAGCACCTTGCCAACATCTGAATCTTCCCGTTTGTCAACAATAAACCTACTGAAATTTTCACCCACTTGTAAGGTTTCCAGTTTCAGGATGAAATGGCACATCTTCTCTCTAATAGTGCCCATCATATGGAAAACTCTTCTCCCAGAGGTATGTGCACTCCTACTATTCCTGCATTTCTGTGAACAAGATAAAGCTGTTTTATTTCGTTGTACTTTTGGTTCCATTTGAACTGACTTCCGGATATTTACACTGTTGTTTTTGTTCCTAACACCTGTCGTGCTTGGTTGCAGGATTGCTTGCTTTTGCATTCTGCTCCCTCCTGCTCACAGAGTTAACAACTACGGTAAAAAGCCACTCACAACTGGGCACCATATTAATACCACACATAGAACAATAGCCCAAAGCACACACTCTGCTAGAGACAAGTTTCCTGAGGATGGGTTTCAGCACAAGTCCAAAAGCTCAGAAGACTAAATCTCTGGTCTTTGGTGATTGACCCAGAGTGGATCCTGTAACATTATCCTGGGACACGTAGATTCATCTTCATTCATCACAAAGTGAAGCCGTTATAATCTAAAGTAATGAGAAGGTTTGATTTTCAGCTGACTTGTGGAAAATCCTGATGCTGACAGGGGCTAACAGAAATTAACTACCCAAGATAATCCAGCTACTTACCATGCCACTTCTAGTCTAGCACATTAGCCACTAGACCACACTATCTGAGATGTAGGTATGCACCGTGCGGGCTTTAGATTTTATCCCCTTTTGTAGTTAAGTTTTGATTTTGACATTGATTTGGATTTAATCATTCATTTCTGTGTTTGTCTATCTTTGATATTAATGCCACCCAGAGTCCTTTGCTACTGGAAGGAGATCTAAGTGTTCTAAAATAAATAAAATAGAGCAAAAGGGGGTCCAGCTATTTCTAGGACTCCATTTCTGTAGAGAATCTCTAGCTGTCCTCAGATTAGAAACATATGCTGGCATCCCATCGCATTTCATTACATTCTGTACATAATGTAAGTAAGTAAATATTAGAATTCCATAAATTCTTCAAAGGGATGTTTTGCATTACAGTGGAGCATGTACAAAGGACCGGATGCATCTCCGTGGACATGAAAAACAGGACTGGTTTAGTGATTCAGATGGGGATGATTTACATGTGCTTCTGCACACTGCAAAGCCCTTCTTCTGAAATTTTTGCACAACTCTATTAAATATGAGTACCTTAGAAGTGACCTGGTATATATTTAAATGAGATTCCAGAATGCGCTCCTAATCCATGGACTTTCCTGTAGACCAAAGAAATAACGGGACAGGTCATTTTAAAGGATTTCGAGCAAAGATCAGCAAAACCTGTATAAATAATCTTATTTGTAATAAATAACAAAACCATAAGTAATCTTGTGTCGTCACATGTTATAGATTCACATAAGCCCCATACAGCAGTAGTTTGCTGTATGCATGGAGATTATTATGTCTTTTGTTTCTAGTCTTTTGATCATTTCTTGATTTTAATTTTCAGAAAAGAATTGGAAAATGTGGTGAAAGGCAGATAATATTCTGCTTCACTGCCTGTGTGGTATTATCTTTCTTTTTCCTTGGAGTTAATTCCTGTTTCCTATGAAACATTTTTTTGTATTGGCGGCTGCTAAGGTGCTTTGTCCAGATCATGCTTTTGCCAAAATGAGATACTCTCATTACAAGCATTTGCTTTTTATTTTGCCTTGTGATGAACTTTTCAGTCACATTCATGGATGTTGTTTGACACAATGCTAGGCTGTGGAAATCTGCATTTGTGTACAGTTGTCACAGACCTCAATACCAGTTAGTATTACCAGATAATGGCCCGTTATCCTTATTTGTAATAACAAAGAAATAGGTTCAGGTTAATAGCTTTAGCAATAGCACTTATATACAACTTCATAGTGCTTTACAGCCCTCTCTGAGCAGTTTACAGACTCAACATATTGTCCCCAACAATCTGGGGTCCTCATTTTACCGACCTCGGAAGGATGGAAGGCCGAGTCAACTTTGAGTCCGTCAGGATCGAACTCCTGGCAGTGGGCAGAGTCAGACTGCAACACTGCATGGTCACTGCGCCACCAAGGCTAATCATATTGCCTTGATTTTTGCTATCATTTTTTCACGACATTAATTCATAGCACAGAAGTTCATGTTTCATCCATTGTAACAATTATGGACCTATTTTGGTTATTGACAACAAGTGCCACTTATCAGCTATAGAAGATGTGCTATTTACAGGTAGTTCACAACTTAGGAACACAATTGAGCCCAAAATTCATGTTGTTAAGTGAGAAATCTGTTATGTTGGTTTTGCCCCATTTTATGGCTTTTCTTGCCGCAATTGTTAATTGAATCAATGCAGTTGTTAAATTAGTATGCTTAACCACAGACAGACAGAAAGAACGGTACTAGTACATAAGCCAAGTTTTAGGTATTTATAACTTTGTGAAATTCTGGGAGGTTACTAACCAACCATCGATTTTACTCAGTCTGTATGGCTTTCACTCTGATGGTGTTTTGGAAGACCTCAAAAACTGGTCTTAGCTGTTCTCCCAGGCCCTGGGGAATAAGATAGATGAGATTTCCAGTTTATCAGGCTCTATCTGACTTGCTAACTTCAATTACTTTGCAATTTTTATTTTTTTGTTTTGTTCTGTTTTGGATTGGATTGGATTGTTTTGGTTTGGCTTGGTTTGGTTTGGTTTGGTTTAAGTTATTGTGTTTGGTTGTTGTTTTATGTAAGTTGTTATATATTGTGAACTGCCCAGAGTCAGGTGGAATAGGGATGGCATCAAAGTTGAATAACTGAATAGATTTGCTATTTTCATCATGCCCTCTTCAAACTCTCTATCCTAGTAGTCTTGAAACCTTGTAATTTATTATGAACATAACATATGAGTAGGAAATAGTCTCATAAAGACCTCAGTCTACTTTAGCTTTGAGTAGTGATTGTCTTGAGATGTTGAAACCTTCAGATGGCAAAGAGCCAGCCCGAGAATCCCAAACAGTGTCCTGTTTGATACAAAAACAGCTCATCCATCACTTTATAGATACATGAAGTCTAATTCACCTTCCTTCCTGTCTTCCTTCTTTTGATGACCCTGTCAAAATGCCATTTTTTTTCTCAATCGAAGCAATTTTTGAGTAATATGAATGGCCTAAAAAGCTCCTCTGCAGATAGCCTTTTATATATTCAGTCATAATATTTCCATCTGTCTTAAGGCTTAATTACTTTATCATTAAAAAACAAAACAAAAGCACAAAAGCCTCTTTTCAAACCAGGAGGTGTGTAATGGAGGTGCTTAATGAGACAGCCTCAATGACATAAAAGGAGCTGTCAGGATAAAGTGGAACAGAACAGCTAGATAATGATCCTGACATGAAGGCTGATGAAAAGTATTTTGAGCAAGAGAAATAACAGTGGTGACAAGATAGACTGAATGGGCATCCACCCAGTTCATTAATTAGCCTCCAATAATGTTGCTTCCTAGCTAAGTCACACATACTTTGTAATTCAAGAACCGAGACAGCCTTGACCTGCTACTAAGATCTGATCTGGGGGTTGGGAGTATGCACCTTCTTAACTCTAGGTAGTAGGAAACCTGAGTAGGAGGATCTATTGAATGTATTTATTGCTTGAGGTCTTCTCATTTGTTGTCACTGCTAACATCTCTCATAGTGCTAATGTTTTCTTTTGCCCATTTGTAATCCATTCCTCCTCTGTCTGAAGAAATTGTACAAGGCGTCGGGGATGGCCTTGAAGGACAAGAGGAAAGTCACTACTCAGGCAGTGTTTACTCCCTGCCACATTTAAATTCTAAGGGAAGACATAGTGAAACATCATTTCCTATCTGGATCAGAGCAGTGGAGATATGTATAACTGGGGAGGGGGGGGAAAAGCAGACAGTAAAGAAAACTTAAAACAATATATTAAATGGGAAGATATTCTTAATTGTTTCAAGAATGAAGTAGAAAACCAGAACTCATTTTCATAAGAGAAGAAAGGTTTCTGGACCTGAGTTGGTTACAATATTCATAACAGAATAACAGAACAGGAAGGGGCCTTGGAGATCTTATAGTCCAACCCCTTGCTCAAGCAGTAGACCCTATATGGGTGAGATTCAAGGTGCTGGTGATGACCTATAAAGCCCTAAATGGCTTGGGTCCGGGATATCTGAGGGAACACCTGCTGCCGGCATCAAGTTCCCTTCGTCCTGTGCGCTCCCACAGGGAGGGCCTTCTCAGGGTGCCGACGGCAAAGGATTGCCGACGGGCAACACCCAGTGGGAGGGCCTTCTCTGTGGGCACGCCTGCCCTCTGGAACCAGTTATCCGTAGAGCTTAGGACTGTCCCTGATTTTCGTTCGTTCTGCCGGGACCTGAAGACCTGGCTCTTTCAGCTTTGCAGCCAGGACTGAGGATTTTTTAATTTTTTTAACTTATTGTAATTGGGTTTTTAATCAGAGATATACGGGTTTTAGATTTTAATCAAGGAAAATTTAATCTATTTTAATTGCTATTAATTGTTGTATTGTAATGTTGTTTTAATTGCCTTGTGAACCGCCCTGGGTCCTAGGGGAGAAGGGCGGTATATAAGTTTAATAAATATAAATATAAATATAAATATATCATTTCAAGCAACTTGTTGTCCAATCTCTTCTTAAAAACCTCCACTGTAGGAGCACCCAGAATTTCTGGAGGCAAATGGCTTGAGCCATACTTAGAATTTGTGTGAGATCAAGGGATTTTCAGGAGGTGAGGAGAAATTTGGACACAAACATTTTCAGGGAGATTCTGTTGGCATCTTCCTTTCTAGTGATTAAGCGTTCATTCATTCATTCTCCTGCCTCTATCTCTGGCCAAAATCCACATCTGACAGAGGAGGCATAAGGTGGTAATTGTTCTGTTGGCACCTGTCCACTGGGGGCCACCAGCTGTGCCACCTGATTGGTCCACCTGTCCGGCGGGAAATTGCGGACTCTGGGTTGAGTGACACCTGCACGGCGGGAGAATTGAGCCAGCGGGTTGGCCACTGTGTGGTCCAGACCCGGGGATATAAGGGTCACCTGGGAGGCAGGAGCCACTTTGGCCATGTGGTCTGAATAAAGAGGATTAACCCCCCACCGTCTCCGAGTCTCTGTCGGCCTGAATGCCAGACATAACAGTGGCGATGAGAATGGGATTGCGGTAACGCCGAGGAGCAGACAAAACACGGAGGCGGAAGCATGTGAAGCGGGAGATTCGAATAGCCGTCAGCACAATAACAGCCTGGTCTAGCGGCACAGAGGAATCGCGGACTAATAGAGGCAGAAATGGCGCAATTTGGCACGGTAAGGGGGTTCGACACGAGGCACCCTGAAGACTGGGAAGAATATGTTGGGCAAGTTGAAGGCTACCTGTTGATTAATGGCATAATGGACGACCAAAAAAAGGTGGCCACATTACTGTCCATCAGTGGAACAGCAGTATACCGTGGGTCTATGCCAGCCAGCGACAGTAGCCAGCGTGTCGTACGCAGACCTAACTAGGAAGCTAAAGGAGCATTTCACACCTAAACGCTCCGAGCTTTTCTGGAGGAGAATTTTTGAACGTCAGAACCAGAGGCAAGGGGAGTCCATAACAGATTTCGTGGCCTCAGTGAGGGAAGCCGCGCTCCATTGCAAATACGACAACTTGGAAGTGAGGATCAGGGATCGAGTGGTCCTAGGACTCTGAGATGAACAATTTCAAAACAGAATAATCGCCAAACCCACAGGAACCCTGCAAGAGGTCCTGGACGAACTACTAACCTACGAAGCCACTGGACAACGCGACCCCCCCCACAACAGCAATGGTGTGGGTGGATCCATCCACCAGGGAAGCCTTGTGGACAGTGGGGTGGAGGATTACGAATACGAGACTGACATCGACGAAGTTAACCACCGGTTCGGGAGAACAACCATTAGAACCAGCCGACAAGACAACGCAGACCCGTACAGTAGACCACCACCATCTCAGCTGGCCAAATCCCAGAGAGACAGGCCCAACAGACACAGGGACATAGAGCCTAAATGCGGAAGCTGCGGGGGAAATCACGGGGGTGTGCAAGCTGCCGGTTCCGAAACACAAAATGCAGGAACTGCAGAAAAACTGGCCACATCCAAGCGAACTGCAGGAGCAAACCGCGGGACAACCTACACGACATCGACGCCTGGGTCCCAGGTAAGGTAACCCCCCATTATAGTGCCAAAGACACCCACCAGCCGCAGGCACGAACCCCTAAACCGGGAACGGTGGAGTCCGTCAACCAGGTGTTAAGCCCAAAACTAAAAATAGATGTCCGTCTGCAGGGCATCCCCTGCAAGATGGAGGTTGACTCCGGGGCAGTAGTCTCCATAATATCGGGGGAAACACTGGCACAGATCATAGGCAAAAGCGGTCGCCGCATACACTTAAAGCGCACACACATACAACTTGAGGATTTCCCATAAAAGTAAAGGGAATAGTCACCATCGAAGTTGGATTCAAAAAATTTAAGGGGCCATTAAAACTACTTGTGACAGAGAGCCAGTTTAATAGGCCTCAATTGGTTTGGACCCCTAGGAATATGGGTCGGGGGCATCAACACAGTACAGCACAAAAGCCTAGAATCCGTCTGCAAAACGTTTGCAGATGTATTCGACAGGACACTAGGGAAATACAGGGGACCACCCACAAATTTTAATTTAGACCCTGCAGTACTCCCTATAAGAATCAAAGCTAGGAGAGTCCCCTTCGCCCTAAAACAAAAACATAGAAGATGAATTGGACAGGCTAGTAGGCCAGGGAGTACTGGAACCGGTAGAAGGGGGACCCTGGGAAACACCTATTGTCAACCCCCTCAAGCACAATGGCGACATAAGAATATGCACCGACTATAAAGCCACCCTGAACCGAGCTTTAAATCAGCATGCTTACCCCGTCCCAACGGTGAAACAGGTCCTCGCGGCCATCCAGAAGGGCGCCATCTTTGCGAAGCTCGATTTGGCGCAAGCGTACTTGCAATTAACAGTTACCAGAGAAGCGGCAGATGCACAAACGATAGTCACCCACAAGGGGGCGTTCTGAGTCAACAGATTACAATTTGGCATAGCAGCAGCCCCAGGTATATTTCAAGAGGTGATGGAGAGAACCCTAAAGGGCATACCTGGGGTGTGCCCATATTTTGATGATGTGCTAATTGAGGGGGAAAATGAGGAGGTACTAGCTGATAGGTTAGAAAGGGTGCTAGAGAGGTTCAGAACTGCAGGACTCAAATTAAAAAAAGAGAATTGCTCCATAGGAGTAGCATCCACTGAGTTTTTAGGGTATAGGATAGATGTCCAAGGCATCCACCCCACAGAGGAAAAAAATGAAAGCAATAAAATCAGCCCCAGCACCCAAAAATAAAGCGGAACTACAAGCATTTTTGGGACTAATAAACTTCTATCATTCGTTCCTGCCACACAAAGCGGCCATCGCAGAACCACTGCACAGGCTGCTTGACAAAAAAGCCACATGGAACTGGCAGGAGCAGCACAAGAGAAGTTTTGAAACGCTGAAATAAATTCTCTCTAGCAATTCCACAGTCACTCATTTTATCGAAGACAAGCCCATAAGCTTAGCTTGTGATGCATCACCATACGGGGTGGGGGCTGTAATCAGCCACCTAGTAAACAACGAGGTACAAAAACCCATAGCTTACTATTCCTGAACCTTGTCCAAGGCAGAAAGGAACTATGCCCAAATTGACAAAGAGGCATTAGCAATCGTGGCAGGAGTAAAAAAAATTCCACAATTACTCATATGGGAGGAGGTTCACCATTTTCACCAACCACAAACCACTGCTGGGGCTGTTCACGACAGATAGACAGACCCCTCAAATAATGTCCCCAAGAATGCTGAGATGGTCAATATTCCTCTCAGCATACACTTTCACCATCAAATATAGACCAGGCAAGGAGATGGGCCACGCAGATGCATTAAGCAGGCTACCCCTAGCAGAAACTGACCCAGACCCAGCACCAGCAGGGCATATCCTGGCACTACATGAACTCCCTGAATGCCCCCTAACAGCCAAAGACATTGCCTATGCCACTGGCAAGGACCCCATACTAAGCAGAGTGGCAACGTGGGTCCAAGGAGGGTGGCATGGAAAAAATCCGGGACCACAATTCCAGGCATATTTCGTGAGAAGGGACAAGATGTCATCTCACCTGGGATGCCTCTTTTTTGGGAAATAGAGTAATAGTGCCTGAGAAACTAAGAGATAGGGTCATAAGGGAACTGCACGAAGGGCATCAAGGGATAGTGCGCATGAAAGCCCTAGCAAGGAGTTACATGTGGTGGCCGGGACTAGACAAAGCCATAGAGGAGCTCATAGCAGGCTGTTACCAATGCCAGAGGTCCAAGCCCAAACAACCCCACGCACCGGTACACAGGTGGGAGGCGACACATAACCCATGGTCCAGGGTACATATAGATTACACAGGACCATTCCAAGGACAAACATTCTTAGTTGTGGTTGACAGCTACTCTAGATGGTTAGAGGTGGTGCCTGTCAAGAGAACGACTTCTGAAAAAAACATACAGGTGCTGAGGGGACTCTTTGCCACACATGGGTTACCTGACGTGATTGTCTCTGATATTGGCCCTCAATTCACCTCTACTGAATTTCAGGACTTCCTCAGGGCCAACTTGATTAGGCACGCAATGGTGGCACCCTTCCACCCCTCCAGCAATGGCTTGGCAGAGAGAAACATGAGATCCACCAAGGAGACACTGCGCAGAATAATTGTAGGTGACTGGCACCAGAGACTGGCCCAATTCTTGCTTGCACAACACACAACACCATGCACAGCAACAGGCAAAAGCCCAGCTGAGATGAGGTGGGGTAGGAGACTCACCACCAAATTAGACGGACTCCACCCAGATAGGGTGGCAGCTGAAACGGAACAGGACTCCACCGCCAGATCACTGAACGTGGGTGATTTAGTGTGGGCCAGAAACTACAGCCCAGGGGACAAGTGGACACAGGGGGTGGTTGTGGACAAGCTGGGGCCGTTATCTTACATCATTGAGGGGGAAGGGGACCATCAGGTCAGGAGACATATCGACCAACTGAGAAAAAGGGCCCCAGAGAATACCACACAAGCACCCAAGGAGACTCTGCAGCAGCAAAGTAACGCACACATTGAACCATTCCAAGTCCTAACACAGCCAGTACAAACACCCCGGCCCAACACCACCGGCTCAGCCGAACAACAGACAGAGGCTGGGTCACCGAGGTCACCAGCAGTGGAACCCGGGTCAACAGAATCAGACAACAGGGAAATGCCAAGAGAACTCACCTCAATCTCAAAGCCAGCGGGCCAGCTGCAGAGTGGGGATCAACCTGCACCAACGGGGGTGATCCAAGGAGGGACAACCAGGCCAGACACCTCACCAGGAAGATACCCAACCAGGGCACACAGAGCTCCAGCATTCCTAAGAGATTATGTAAAATAAAGAATCAGGAGGGCAATATAGGATAACAGGGTCATGGGGTAAACTCACATTGGGGGGTGTTCTGTTGGCACCTGTCCACCGGGGGCACCAGCCATGCCACTGATTGGTCCACCTGTCCGGCGGGAAATTGCGGATTCCAGGTTGGGTGACACCTGCACAGCGGGAGAATTGAGCCAGTGGGTTGGCCAGCATGCGGGCCGGACCCAGGGATATAAGGGTCACCTGGGAGGCAGGAGCCACTTCGGCCATGTGGTCTGAATAAAGAGGATTAACCCCCCACCGTCTCTGAGTCTCTGTCGACCCGAATGCCGGACATAACAGTAATTGCTCCTTCTCACTCACATGGGGAAAACAGATATCAGAAGGAGAAGCCAGAGATTTAGAGGTTGAGCGACATCTCACTATTTAAGCAATTTTAAATTACAAGTACAAAAGAAGCAATCATACGGGTGGTTCTTTCCCCCCCCCAATATTGCTCATTAAAAATAATCTTAACTTCAGAAGCTCTCTGAAGTCCTTGTTCCCAGTATGCTTAGAATTGGGGTGGGGTAGGGGAGTCACAGACTCCTGTGTTTTGAAATAGTAGCCTATCGAAAAGTGCATATATAGTAAACTTCCTTTTAACACACAGCTACTGTTGAGTTAACCCTCGGCACAATCTTTGGCTTCTGCCTTCACAACTATAAGAGAGAGTTACAGTCAACATTTTAAGGGACACACTTCCTTTTAAATGTGACATACAGCTTCTGGGTGGCTTGGAAATACTTTTGCTATGGGGATATATGCCACATCCTTTGAAAAGCATAAATGTGCTACGGTCTCATGTTCTGATGTTTTCAAATAATGTTCAGACTATTCTGAAATATTTGAGTGATTCTGACAGACGGTCAGCAATGCCGTGGATATCCCAAACACAGATCTTTTTAGAACTCTCCTTACCTTAGAATAGATTTCTTTCAATTGTTAACAAGGAATTGCCAATTTTGTCAGGTTTTTGGCGTAGTACGTAAAAGGAAGTTCGAGGTAACCGACCCAATAGTGCTTCCCCAATGGGGAGAAACCACTTTCTGGATGAGATTCAAAGCAATAGAAGAGAAGAGGAAATAAGAGGAAACACAGGTGCTGTTTAGAACTGTTCCTTATATTCAGGTTCCTTTTGATAAGCAGGCGACACTTCCATCCACAGAAACGATGGGATGATGTCAAACTTTTTTTTGTTTTGTTTCCTGAAGTTCTACATCTTGTAGAGAATATCCGTGGATCAAAGAGACTTTTGATCTAAAGACTCCGTTCCACATGCTAGAAGAAAAGCAATGAAAACAGGCTAAAAAGCGGACAGGCTGTGTTTGTGCAATCTGTCTTTCTCTTATGAGTTCTTTCAAGGAGAAAAGACTGTTACTAAGCGCCTTCCACTCAACCAGAGTGGCATATAATTCTGCATTACATAGGATTTCCAAAGAAAATTACCTGAGATTTGGCTTTTTTTTCTTTTTTCTTTTTTTAAATTTCATTGTTAAAATTTTGACTTATTTTGACCTGGAAAGCTGAAGCGCAACTCAGAAGGGAAAATTAATTGTTCACTCAATAGAAAACAAAACAAAACAAAAAATGCCTCCACAAGCAGTGGTGGGATTCAAATAGGTGAACAACCGCTTCTCTGTGTGGATGCTGCTTCCGGAAGTCCATTCTGGGCCTAGGCAACAAAACGTTAGCTACCAGTTGTGCCGAAATGGTGCAAACTGGCTGAATCCCACCACTGTCCACAAGGCTTCTGCTGAAGAAAACAACAAGAAGTTTTTACAGGCTCTACCTTGCAGTTCTACAGAGAACTGCCAAAATAACAAATCTCCAGTACTTGGATTACCTCTGAGATTCATGGAATCTCCCATATAAATTAGTCCGACACAGCACTAACAATAATTTCTATCCTAACTAGGGATAATACAGCAACCACAAGCACAAACAGAGCATTGTAAAGATTATTTAAAGATTATTTAAAGATTATTATTTAACTGAATTCTGTGGACACATCTTGATTTTAACAATCCCACTTGTCTGTATTCGGTACTATTTGGAAAATGACTGAAATAATAAAATATCACTGTGTTAAATATATATTAAGAATTGAGTAGGGTTGTTCCTTGGACAAATTGCCATTTAAATAATATGGTATCTGCAATGCATATGCTCATATCCCTGTATATTTAAATTAATGTTCTGTTTTGCTTTTTTTACAGCATAATCCTAACTCCATTAAAGCAAAATAAATGTACTAATACAGCTGTTGAGCTACAGACTTGACATGCAGGCTTACAATGAGTACCAGGGCTGTTGCGTTTATCTTCTGGTAATCAATCATTCTTCATTTTCAGATTCTAAGATGTGTAATTATTGATCGGCGTAACATTGATGTAAGAAACATTTAATTATGTTGAAGACATAAGTGCCGGATAGTGCTCTTCTAGGAAATCTCACAGCAATACTAAACACACTTATGGAGCTGTTATTAAAATACAAAGGACTGCAGGTAGACCAGTAATTTCATGATATTTCTGTGGCTCTCATATCAGTTTTCTCTGCAATAACTTTCTACAAGAATTTTCCTAGTATCAACACTTACAGGTAAACATATTTGCAGGTAAACATAATCACTGTGCTGTCTAACATTTGATTTAAGTGGGAAATGCTGACAAGGCTGTGCTGATGTGGACCATCGGAAAACAAGAATAAAGCAGTAATAGGGATAAAGGAAAGCCGAGCTTTGCAGAAGAACAACAAAGCCTTTAAAATTAGGCTTGAGAATGCTGAGCAACCATAAAATGTAGTTTATCTCTTTGGAAAGAAATGACTAGCAAGGTATGCTGGATGGAAATGTGAATAAGCAGTGCTTTTTTTTCCCTCATAGAATGCACCGGAACGGAATTCCGGCAACTTTTTTTGACAGATTTTCCAAGTTTTAAAAGTCACTTTTGAAAATTTGATGTTTAGTCCACGTGGACTTGAATTGCCCTGTCGACCGTAGCAGGTCAGCGACAAAATCATTAAAACAGTGCATGCAGGCTGCTTGTGTGTGAGTCCAATGCATGTGTACTTCGTCCGCACTGGTTGTGATGGCGCTGCTGGGCTTGTGGCACTGCTCGGCTTGTGATTGGTCATGTGGTCGCGTGCTGAGTACTTGCTGTGGTGGCGACTGTTATGTTTTGTTATGCAATTGACATGTGTGGGTGTGTGTACAGTGATTGATATGTGCGAAAGGTAAATAATTTCTTTATTTTAAAAAAAATGTTGGTGAATTGAAAATCTTTTTTACATTTTTAGTGTACAAGTGTGACCCCAAATTTAAAAATGAAAAAAAAATACTAATTACTTCTCAACCACCGGTCCCGCTAAGAACTGAATATATAATTTTTAAAATAAAAGATTAACAAGATGTGAGTTCCAGCACCTTTTTTCTTACAAAAAAAAGCACTGTGAATAAGAATATACTTTTTAAGTGTAAGCCTTTTTTTTCTTCATTTTGTTGCAGGGTCCACTGATTTTCTCTTAACTGTGAATCTAAGTAATTGAGTTTTTACCAGTGTAGAAGAAAAACTGGAATACCTCAAAATAAGTTAATTGATTCTGTAGGTGATGTAAAAGAAAAAGTTCTGCCGAAACAGAGTCTATAGAAATCTGGGTGGAAGCATTAAAAACAGTCTACTAGAGTACACTATTATCTGATCTCCCCCAAAATGTAAACCAACCAAAATAAATAGTGAAATATATCTTCAGAAAGGATACTATCTTAAGACTGCTTCTGTTTTTTGAGTATATTTTGGGACTAGTCCCATTTGTTTAAAATACAGACATTGGGGAGGTTTAAAAGGTTTAATTTAAGGTTATTGGGGAAATCAATGTGGTAAATTAGAAATGTTTTCTAAAACAAATTGTGGAAGAATAAGAGTAAGAAGAGTCACAATCAGTAATTGTATGAGGCTTTTAAATGAGACTGTATGAAATGTTTAAAAATCAGTAGAACTGATGGAGAACTGCAGTATTAACATGGATATAATTTATACTGATGCACAAATGTGAGTACTGAAAACTCTCCAAATAGGTGAATGAACAAGTATTGATAGAAGATATTGTTCTTTGCTAATAGATTAGATTAGATTAGATTAGATTAGATTAGATCAGATTTTTTGTTCATCTCTCTGCAGTCTTCCCAGCAGTTTATATTTCCTGATCTGAAATAAGTATAGGAGAATTTCCTTTGTTATGCATTTCTTTGGGATTATCAGAATGGAAACACACCAGGGAAGCTGCAGATTAGTGGAGAGACCTTTATACAACAAAAGACAGAACTCATACATGTTCATTTGCAACCTCACACATGAAGTAAGGACAAGAATTCCACACCTCACCCTTCGGAATTTACCAACATGTTCTTTTTTGATAACATTGAAAAACAAGGGGATTTTTTTTCCTTCATCCAGCTGGATCAGAAAAAGTGAAAGTGCAAAATTTCATTCAAGAAGGAAGCCACCAAGACTAACAGAGTCCTTATATAGATTCAACATGCATATATGTGTGCACTATGTGTATGTATCTTTCCTGTTGATGATGTTCTACAGTCTGGCAATGAAATGTCAGCAAGCAAACAACCAAGGTCAGAGAGCACGAAGAGCTTGACCTACATATATTCTCTTTTGTCGAAATGCAGAAATCCTATCTACAAGTGATTCAGGATGGAGATTGGACTATTTTCCCATCTTTACAGTGACCTGGTTGTTGAAAGATCACACAGTCCTGAACAACTAAAATAACTTTGGGTTGAGAACTGATTTAAAGACAGATAGCTGTGGATCCTTCTTAGCACATCTTCACTGATCTCTGATTCTAGCCAGGGTTGACCCGAAGGATGGGGGAAAGTCTGGAAACCAGGCCTGTTGATAGACTAGGAAGTGAAAAAAACCTCCCTGAAGAAGGCAGTGGCAATCCTGCCAAGAAAACTGCACAGATGCAGCTCTTAAGCAGATCTTAAGCTTGAACATATTTTCCCTCTGTTTCACATAAACCTCTGACTGATGGAAAACAAATTGTTAAAGCAATGAACAAGGAAGGCGATGTTGTTGTTTTTTGTTATTTGAGACAGATGTTTCAAAGGAAACCGATGCTAATATTCAGGAAAGCATTTTTGTTGGTCTACAGATAAGATCTGTCATCAGTGACAATCTGTTCAAAGATCTCTTATTAGGGTGAGAGAAAATCACCTGGAAAGCATTCAAGGATATCATTGAGAATTTTCTTGGCAGCTACCAAGGTTCAAACTAGTTGACAAAGTATTACAGCATACAAGACCATTAGGTGCAACATGTCACTGAAGATTCATTTCCCACAGTCACACTTGGAGTTCTTTCCTAGAAAATCTAGGTGCAGTCAATAACGTATTAGGGCAACTGAAATCCATTAATGTTGACTGATTATTGTTGGACACTACAGTAAAATGCATTGGACACACTGAGCACAAATGAAAATCAGCCGCAAACACTTTTAGCCCTGCTGAATTCATGCAGTGTGTTGGAAACCACCCTGCGATTAAATACACTATAGTCATTAAAAGTCAATTTCACATTGTTCAAGATTTCTGCACAATACAGTCATTCTGAAATTATATGTGTGTTCAGTTTGAAGAACTCTATCATAATCACCAAATGTTTTTCAGGAAACAAAACTTTAGAAAAAAAATGGTTGTCCAATGGGATCAGTTCTTATTTCATTGATAACAATTCAAATTGGAAACAAATTAACATAAAAGCAAAAGAAGAAACCACATCCATTTAAATTGACCTAAATACAGCTTCATCCACCCAGTGCCCTTTTTTTCTTGAACACGTCATTTTTTTAAACAATTAAAATGTTATTCAATAATAATGCACCCTATACAGAGATACAAATATGAACAGATAGATAGATGAACAGACAGATAGGTTTTCATTTACTTATTATGAAGTACATAAACAGAGTACTCTGTTTATGTACTCTGCTTGTTTTAGTTTTTTAAAAATTTTATTATACTTCTTTTTATTTTTAAAAAAGATATCTTCAGAAAACCTGTCATGTAGGAATGAGCAGATTATTTACTTATTAAGGTTTAGACTGAATGCCAGCTTGCTGCTATATTCAAAACGAATGTGTCTCACATTCAAAATGCAATTACATGGTGAAAATAAGAGTCAACAGTTATTCATAAAGAGCTGAGAATCATCAGATTACATGTTATTTTAATCTAGTTATCTACTGAAAGAGGCAGTACCATCTCTTCATATCTTAAGACAGATAATGGCTTTTCCTGGCACTTGTTTCTTCATCAACTTTGCTGAAAATACCTAGAATTGCATTTAGAATTAGCCATGCTTACCAACATCCTCTTTGACACTGTAGCAGGATGCAGATGAAAATCCTCTGTACCAATTCTTCCTTGCCACATCAGCATTTCAATACCAACCCTTCACCCCCTCCTCCATCTTTCACCACCCTTAAAGAGAAAGGGGAAGCATCTAGAAACTTCCCACATGAAAGTGTGAATTGCCTTCAAGCAGTGACCCATGCTGATGATGATCAAAACTGGGAGTGGTTTCTGGGGGTTGGTTTCTGGTTTGTTTGTTTTTTTAAGATCTTCTCCATTATTCTTTTGGGTAAATATATTCTGCCTTTCTTGTTGTTGTTAGTTGCAAGGTTATGTCCGACCCATCGTGACCCCATGGACAACGTTCCTCCAGGCCTTCCTGTCCTCTACCATCTTCTGGAGTCCATTTAAGCTCACGCCTACTGCTTCAGTGATTCCATCCAGCCACCTCATTCTCTGTCATCCCCTTCTTCTCTTGCCCTCAACCTTTCCCAGCATTAGGCTCTTCTCCAGTGAGTCCTTCCTTCTCATTAGGGGGCCAAAGTATTTGAGTTTCAACTTCAGGATCTGGCCTTCTAAAGAGCAGTAAGGGTTGATCGGTTTGATCACCTTGCAGTCCAAGGGACTTGCAGGAGTCTTCTCCAGCACCATAGTTCAAAGGCCTCAATTCTTTGGCTCTCAGCCTTTCTTATGGTCCAACTTTCACTGCCATACATTGCAACTGGGAAGACCATAGCACTTTTGTTGGCAGGGTGATGTCTGGTTTTTAGTATGCTGTCTAGGTTTCCCATGGCTTTCCTCCCCAGGAGCAAGCGTCTTTTAATTTCTTGGCTGCAGTCCCCATCTGCAGTGATCTTGGAGCCCAGGAAAATAAAATCTGTTCTGCCTTTCTAACATTCCCCAAAATATTTCTTTCTCCCAGCAACATGTGGTCAGCTTTCCCCGAGCCATCTTTCGGTCTGGCTCTCCTCTTCAATGAACTACAACCTTCTTTCTAAAGCAGTCTCCATTTTGTTTATTCCTGGCTTGGACTGGACCCTGATGAAGATTTTTCTTTCAACAGAACAAAAAGATTTATTTTTAAAAAAAAACACCAAGGAAAGCTAAGTGTCCCTTGAGTTACTTTGGGAGAAAGAAAGCACACCTTCAGTCAGATAATTATTGGTTGAAGTAAAAGTACTTGTATTCAGTAGATTTAATGGAACTATTTTCCTTATATTTAACAAAATACCTAACTATGTCTGCTACAGTGGCAAATATCTATAGCTTGGGTGTAGGATGAGGGTGAAGGTTTCTTCTCCAAGCTTGTGGGTCAGTTTCTGAATGTTTCATTACCAGGATGGGTAACATATTCAGCAGAGTTTAGAGCAGGGGTGTCAAACTCAATTTCATTGAGGGCTGCATCAGCATTGCAGTTGCCCTCAAGGGGCTGGGTGGGTGTGGCCTGGGTGGGTGTGGCCTACTGGGTGGGTGTGGCTAGAGTGTGTATGGCCTACTGGGTGGGCATGGCCAGCTCTACATCGTTCGCATCAAGGGCGCCTATGGGGGCCTGGGGAGGAGTGGGACAGATCTGAGGGTCTCTGGCAGAAGGAGGGTCTCTGGGCCAGGGCCAAGGCAGTGGGGGCTGTTCCCTCACTGTTTCCAGGATGGCTTCGCGGGCCACATGAAACTACTTTGCAGGCCGGATCCAGGCCCCGGGCCTTGTGTTTGACATGTCTGGTTTAGAGGATATCAGTGTCGGGGGTCTTCAGTGTCACATCAGGTGAGGGTCCCATCAGGCCAGACCCTGAACCTGACGTGACCTCACCATCACAAGACCTACTGACCACATGAAGCCCTTATAAACAGAGGAACACAGACCCTGATATCCCCTAAACTCCGCTAAAGATGTTACCTAACCTGGTAATGAAACATTTGGAATCCAGCCCACAAGCTCAGAGAATGAACCCTCGCCCTCTACCTATGTTTTTTTGTAAAAAAAATATCTTGTATATCAAATAGTTTTTAAAAGAGCCTCATTCTTTGTAAAATGCAATATAGAGATACAACCCTGAAATATTAGCTGTACAGTTTTATACTCAGAATTAAATTCTATGTACTTTCATAATATTTATTTGCATGTCATTGTGGTAGGATTAAAAGCAAATAATACAAAACTGATCAGATCAGAAGTTGATTAATCAGTCCAAACGTAGGTATTTTGAGGAAGGTGGAATCTTTTGGGGAAGATGGTTAAAGAATGAATAATATACAAGTTTACATTTTTAGTTTGGGATTGAATTTTGCCTGATGTAAAATACCGAGGCAAAACTTAGAAGTTGCTGCTCAAGTGAAACTTATGGAAATATAAAGAGGATCACATGGGAGCATTGACATTAACAACATTTCTACCCTCTCCTTGAAAACTCCTAGGAAGATGAATGCACATAATTAGTCAAACTGTGTCTTTATATGTCATCTCCTTCTAATTAACACTGGGTGTTTGGAATTGATCAGAAGCTTCCAGAAAATAACCAAAGGTAACAGAATGTTTGCTACTGTTACCACTGACTTTGGTCTGAAATAACATTAAAAGGCAAATGTCAAGGAAAGAAATTTTGAAGAAGAAATAAAAGCTTGTCAACACTGGAAGCATTTGTCAGAGGGCTGCCTACATCAGCAAATGTCAGTGAGTTCTGTTGTTTTCCTAGAGCTAAGGATTCAGTTTGACAGAGGAAATAATTTATGCCATTATATCCATGGAGATAAGAAAAACTACTTGCTTCCTTTGCTGTAAATGATGAAATTCTGATCTTGCCGGTATAGAATGTGGGATACTTGGTTATAGACTTGCTTGCATCTGGTGTTGCAATGCCAGAGTTTGCATCATTAATTCATCAAACACTTTTTGTTCTTTTAACCCTTACATCGGGGTGGAGTCAGGGCAACTGAATGGAGCTGAGAATTTACTAGCCAAATGCCCTTCCTGACACCTATGCAGAGTTCACAGCAGCCAATTATGCATTGCTCTCAGAGAGAGAAATATATGCCACTACCTAGGATAGGCTCCTGATTGTGAGGTGAAAGCTCCACCTCTAGGCCACCGCAATGCTCAATTAATCAAATGTTATGAATTATATTATTTTTATTGTAGTTTATGCTGAATGCCTGTGGTATGACGGTGAAAGCTGTGTTTCTTCTGGAACTATTAGTGGGGAAAGTATCAAGGGATGAGTCTTCATCAAGCCAATTAAGCCAGTTGTCCAAATTCTTGCTAATTTGTTGGAATGATGTCATATCAGTCAGGATTATATTACATACCACTGTTTGTCCATGTAAGTGTGTGTATGTGTGACTCAAGCTCCTAGAATGGCTGAGAAAGTTGCCTGGTTTCCTAGTCAGTTCTCCATTGAATATTATAAGGACAATTGACATAAAGGTGTTATTTTTCAACAGAAGGAGAAGTAAAACAATATCAGATAATGGAAGCTAAAAGAATGTTGGTAATATTAATTGCAGACAT
The DNA here is from genome assembly GCF_947247035.1 of Vipera ursinii. Taxonomy (NCBI): domain Eukaryota; kingdom Metazoa; phylum Chordata; class Lepidosauria; order Squamata; family Viperidae; genus Vipera; species Vipera ursinii. Next base: position 209,896,861 of record NC_139513.1, read on the forward strand.
CAAAATTAATGCCCTATAAACAGGATGAAAATCTAATGGCAGTAATTTCATGAAATCAATATTTCATTGTTTCAGTGGGTAGTATGTATTGTAAGAATTGCTTACCTGTCTCTGAACCCTATGTAAGAATTTTTGTTCTTACTCATATCAATGAATGCACATTGAAGTTGTATAGCCTACATGTAGGAGTATGTTAAATTTCCACTTAATTGCTGTATGCCATAAAATCGCCAAGTAACTTTATCATAATTGTTAGAAATTAATGGAAAGGCAATGAAGGGTCAGCAGGAATCTAGAATTAGAATATTAGGCATGCCATATGCCTAGAATGGAAAATAATGAGGTGTGTTAGTGGAATTGTGTAAGAAGCCTTTCACAGCATCAGTTTACTGTACTAATGTTAATGTAATTAGAGCCACTAATTTTCAATGCTTATATTCAATTCAGTCGCTAAGGATTAGACAAAGACAATCTGTAGCCAAGGTAGTTTAGTATATCTTTGTCGAGAGTATTCCTAAACTAAAATAAACGTGAATTATTTTGTTAAGTATATTGCTTCTTGCACCTATACGAGAGACTGAATATCTCCCATGGTGTCAAGCTGACTGAGCTGCCGTGCTTTGGGCCACTTCAATTAGACAGTGTCATCTATTGGGATTCAAGAATCAGGGCTTCTTTATCACAGCCCTGGCACTTTGGAACGAGGTTTCCTTCTGAAATCTGGATGGCTCCCAGCCTTATGTCACTCAGGAAGGTCACTTGACTATTCTGCCAAACCTGAGGCTAGGGTACATGGAACCTCTTGTGGGATTTTGGGGAGGATTATTGGCTGGATTGCCTTCTTGTTCTTATTTTCCCTGTTCTTATTTTTTTTAAATTATTCGTATTTCATTTTGTTGTTTGCTATACTATGAGTTGCCCAGAGTTCACTGGAGTCAGTTAAATTGAATAAAGTAAATCCATGAATTAAATGATTGAGGACAGATGTATGATAATGGCAGTAGACCTTCACCCCAAATTGATGCTCTCTGTGTCAGATTCAGCAGACTTTAAAAGTCCAGTGTGTCTAGCTGCGATCGGGCTACAATACTGTCGATAGTTGTGAAGGGTAATAAATTAGTTTTTTTTCTTTTTTTTTATTAAAAAGTTTTAACATACAATTTTCCTTTAAAACCCCTCTCCCCCTCCCTTCACCCCCCCCTACCTCTCTCCCCTCCCCCCTCCCCCTCCCTTCACCCCCCCAACCTCTCCCCCCTCCCCCCTCCCCCCCGACTTCCCAGAGCTAAATACAAGGTATATATATAAAAAGCAATAATAAACAATCATATACTAACAACTATAAACTCTAAAATCCATCTCTCTCTAGCTTATATAGGATAAAACAAACCTTAATAATATTAAATATATATAGAAAAACTAAAAGAATAAAAGAATAAAAGAAAGAAGACTCATTCAAATGCTACATGAAACTTCTTAACCCTATACTTATTCTGGATAAACTCAATCCATTTTCTCCATTCCATAATATAGCGTTCTTGCGAGTGATCTTTCAAATAGGCCGAAATCTTCGCCATCTCCGCCAGGTCGGAAACCTTTAAAGTCCACTCTTCTATGGTCGGCAGTTCCTCTTTCTTCCAATACTGACCTATCAAAAGTCTTGCTGCCGTAATTAAATGCAACATCAGCTTGGTGTCCACAACTGTAGCATCTGTAACTATTCCCAACAAGAAAAGTTGCGGACAAAACTTTATCCTCTGTTTAAAAATCTTCTGCATGTTCCACCAGACTTTTATCCAAAAGGCCTTAACCTTTTTACATGTCCACCATATGTGAAAATATGTTGCATCTTCATCACCACACCTCCAACATTTAGGCTGATAATTCGGATACATACTTGCAAGCTTTTTAGGATCTAAATGCCATCTGTAAAACATTTTGTAAAAATTCTCTCTTAAATTTTGAGCTTGTGTAAATTTTACGTTCCTCACCCAAATCTTTTCCCACATGTCCATTGTGATAACTTCCTGGGTGTTTTGGGCCCATTTTATCATACAATCCTTAACAAGCTCTGTTTCTGAGTCAATCTCTATCAATGCAAGATATATCCGTTTGATATGTGCTGGACCCTGGTTTCTAATTTGCTTTATCAAATTTCCATCAGTCATTGTAAAACCATTTTTCTGGTCTTCTTTCCACCTGGCCCGTAACTGAGTATATTGAAACCAGTTTTGAACAACCTTCTCTTCTCGCAAGAGGCTATATGATTTCAAACACCAGACATTTCTTTCCAGACTTAGGATCTCCTTGTACGTAGTCACATCGTGTTTGAAACCAGCATGTATATTTTCTATTGCATGCTTTGGAATTGCCCACAGTGGTATCTTGCAATCTAACTTACGTCTATACTTCTTCCAAACTCTCAGCAATGCCTGTCTTAAAATATGCACTCTAAACACATTGTCTACCTTCTTGTCATACAACAAATATGCATGCCAGCCAAACAACAAATCATGGCCCTCAAGATTTAATAATCTCTCTTGTGTCAAATTAATCCAATCACTTATTCCTACTAATGCAGCAGCTTCATAATATAGTTTAAAATTGGGCATTTTAAGGCCACCTCTCTCACGAGTATCCTGCATAATCTTAAGTTTAACTCGTGGCTTTTTCCCTGCCCACACAAATTTATTGATACCTCGCTGCCATTCCTCCAAATTAGAATCTTTCTTAAGAATAGGTATCATTTGAAATAAAAATAAAAATTTAGGCAGGACATTCATTTTCACTGCTGCAATCCGTCCCAACAAAGACAATTGCAATTTTTCCCAACTCTCCAATTCTTTTTGAATTTTCCCCCATAATTTTTCATAATTATTTTTATATAACTTTGTATTAGAGGGCGCCAAAAACACCCCCAAATATTTAACCTTTTTAACAATCTCAAATCCAGTTAATCCTTCTAAGAGAGCCTTTTGCAAAACTGTCATATTTCTGGCCAAAATTTTGGTTTTCTGTATATTTACTTTAAATCCAGAAACCTTCCCATATTGTGTTATTATCTCCATCAGGTCCACAACAGAGTTCTCTGGCTGGGTAACTGTAACAACCAGATCATCTGCGAATGCTCTCAATCTATAATCCTGATCTCTAATTTGTATCCCCTTAATTTTTTCCGAATTCCGTATTTTAACCAATAATATCTCTAATGTTAACACAAATAACAAGGGCGATAATGGACACCCTTGCCTTGTGCCCTTCTCGATATTACATGCCTCTGTCAGGCTATTATTAACTATAATTCGGGCAATTTGTTTTTGATATAATGCCCTAATCGGTTGCAAAAATTTTTCCCCAAAATCCATTTTATCTAAAACTTTCAACAAAAATTGCCAATTCAATTGATCAAAAGCTTTTTCAGCATCTAAAAAAATTAGCGCCGCAGAGATCTGGTTATTCCTTTCCAAAAACTCTAACACATCAACTATATGCCTCACATTATTTTTCATTTGCCTACCACTAATAAACCCTGTTTGATCCCCATGAATCACCTGTTGCAGAACCCTCATCAATCTATTAGCCAAAACCTTAGCAAATATCTTGTAATCTGTATTTAAAAGCGATATTGGTCTGTAATTTTTAACTTGAGTAGCATCTTGGTCTTCCTTCGGAATCAGGGAAATAAAAGCTGTTCTCCACGACGGTGGCACCTTTCCCCCCCTCTGGATTGTCTGGAACAGTTCCTTTAACGGTTTTATCATCTCTAATTGCAAATTTTTATAATAGGCCGCAGTCAAACCATCCGTACCGGGTGCTTTGTCCACCTTCAATTCCTTGATTGCTGTAAAAATTTCTTCCTCTGTAATCAATTGGTTAATCCCCTCTTTTTGTACTTGCGTAAGAACCGGGATGCTAGCATTCTCCAAATATATATCGATGTCTTTTTCATTAATTTTCTCCTTAGCATATAATTTAGAATAAAAATCCACAAATGCATCCTTGATAAGATCCTGTTGAAACACGACCCTTCCTTTATGCTCAATCTTATCAATATTAGAAGCCCTTTGTTTTTTCCTCAATCTATAAGCTAACCATCTACCTGGTTTATTAGCGTTGCAAAAAGTATTATGCCTGGCAAACCGCAAATTGGTTGCCACTTGGTCAGCCATTAGTTTATCAAATTGTCCTCTTAACAATTTAATAGCCTCCTTAATCTTCACATCCTCTGGGTTCAAAATCAAGGCCTTTTCTTTCTCCTTTATTTCATTCTCCAATTCTTTCCTTCTAGCTTCCACAACACGTTTATGTTTATTATTCATATATATCAACACCCCTCTCATGTAGGCCTTGCTAGCATCCCAAACCATATCCATAGAGGTACCCTTGTTCATATTTATTTCAAAAAAATCCTTCATCCGCTGTTTGCATTCTTCCACATTTCTCTGATTTCTAAATAAGTTCTCATTTACACGCCAGGAGCGCCTGTCCCTTTTCTCTTTATCAATCTCTAACCAAACTGGGCTATGATCAGAAATAATTCTTGCACAAATCTTCACCTTTTTAGTCCTCAAAAAAAATCATTAGTCAACAAAATAAAATCAATCCTCGAAAAAGATTGATGTCTATCAGAATAAAAGGTATAATCCTTTTCCTGCAAATGTCTCTCACGCCAAATATCTCGCAATTCCAAATCATCCTTCATTTCAAAAAAAGATTTAGGCAGTCTAGCATGACTTGTAATGCGCTTAAAGGCTCCAGCCTTATCCATCTGTACATCCAAAACACCATTCCAGTCCCCCATAAAAATAAAAGATTTATAATCCAACTGGGTAAGCTTTGTGTGAAGTAAACTAAAAAAGTCAGCTTGTTGCTGGTTAGGTGCATATAATCCAACTAAAAGCGTCTTTTTACCTTCTAGCAGCAGCTCTATCATAACGTATCTTCCATGCTTATCTGCTTCAATTAAGTCTGCTGTTAAGGCACTTTTAACATAAACAACAACTCATTTTTTCTTATTCATTGCAGAAGCGACAAATTGCGTGCCCAACCTTGAGTTCAATAAATACTTTTGATCCAAAACTCTAATATGCGTTTCTTGCAAGCATATAACATCTAATTTGAATTGTTTTAAATATTGAAAAACTTTCTTCCTCTTCTGTGGTGAGTTTAGTCCATTAACGTTCCAAGTTAAAAATTTAATTGCCATGCATATCCTCCCAAAGCTCTTGGAGCACTGTTTTGATAGGACTATCATCTTTAGGCCGTGCTCCTCCCACTGCTTGGCTATGAGTACGTTGTGAAGATTCCGAAGACTTTTGCTGGTCTTGTTCTTTTATTTCCTTTGCTCGTTTTAAAGCAGCACGCGTTACCCTTTGCTCTCTAGGATCATCCAAAGAAGTTATAGCTTGATCTCCTCCAGCACCATTTTCCTCTACTTCAACCTCTTGATGTTCTCCTTCTCCAGATCCCTTTGCAGCTTCCAGAAGTGTTAATAGAGTTGCTTTTAGAACATTATTATAGAAATCACGCGCTTGCTTCACAGTAATCAGCCGGTACCTTTTACCTTCATACATCACCATCAGCCCATCTGGAATCTCCCATCTGAACCTTATATCTCGTTGCTTGAGCTCTTGCACAAGAAATGTGAAGTCTTTCCTTTTCCTTAAAATCTTTGGAGGAATTTCTTTTAAAACCAAGACTTCTTGATCAGCAATCACAACTTTAGCATCATAGGCAGCTTGTATAACTTCATCACTAATTTCTCTTTTTGCAAAGTAGACCACCACATCTCTAGGTAGTTTTCTCTGTCTAGCAATCCATGAATTCACACGGAACACTTTATCCATAGCTTCTCTTATTTCAGATGCTGGCTGTTTCAATACCACTTCAAGAGCCTCAGAAACCAGCTGCTTTAAATCTTCCTTAATATTCTCTTTTAAACCTCTGATTCTAACAGCAAACTGCATCTGGTAATATTGAGCAAGACTTAATTCCCTTTCCATTTTGTCTCTTAAATCTTCATTCTCCCGTATTTTTGCTTCTAATATAGGATTCTTTTGAGTCAAGTCATCCACTTTTTCATCCAAATCATCCACACACTCCGCCACTTTATGCACAGAAGACAAAATGTCTACCTTCATCACGCTGAGCTTCTGTTCCATCCTCTCTTCTATTCTCTCCTCCAGTTTCTCCAATTTCTCCTCCATCTGTGCAAATTTATCACCCATTGATTGATTGATTGATTCCAAAAGTACCTGGGCATGTTTATCCAGAGCATCTCGTAAATCCTTTGGTGTCAATACAGTACATCAAGAGGGTGCAACGCCTGTAATGATGATTGTTGCACTGGAGAAGATCCACCACTCCGAAGAGTTTTAGGGGGAGGTTTAGCCGCCATCTTTTACTTTCAATTGTGATGCACTTTCACTTAAAGTTTAGAAAATCCATCAAGCTAGGGAGTAAAATAAAATAATCCTCTTCACCTTTTCCTCTTGTACCGCTCTGCCTGCTCCTTTAATCCATAGTCCTTTCTTCAGGCAGGGGTGGTCGCAGACGTCTGACTCTGCTCCAAGAAGTCCGGAGCAGAGACGCTGGCCAGCTGGGAGCAACCCAGGCTTCGGGGGAGTTCAATCCTTCAGCCGCCCAAGCTCCAAGCTCGGGCGGCCCCGGAGAACTCTACCCCTACCTGGGGCCTCACCCCCTCCTCTTCTCCCGAGGAGGGGGCTTCAAATTCACCCGAACAGCTGATCGGCGCTGTTTCGGGCGAAAAAACACACAGCTGAGCCGCGGGCAGCCCGGGAAGGCTGTCTCCGGCGCCGCGGAGCCACCGGAAGTATTAGTTTGAAGATATTAGCCTATAACGGTAAATGATATGGTTATATTGTCTGAAAGAGACATGACATATGACATATGGCAGATTGGTTGATATACAGGTTATAAAAGTAATTGAATACATGAACCACGTAATTTTTACTATAGGCAGTTGATTGCCTAAGCCTAGGGTTGCAAAATACCGTTTTTCTGAAAGTAAGGCCTACCCCGAAAATAAGCCCTAGGTTGAGTTTTGGAGAGTGGGCCTAATATAAGCCCTACCCCCAAAATAAGCCCTAGTTTTGGGGTGAGGCACACACCTACAAATCAAGCTAGGGCAGGGGTAGGGGGGTGGGGAGCTGCCCCATGCACCCCACACCCACTTTTCTGCCTGCCAGGCCTCTCCTCGCAGGCCCATTTCTTCTTCTGCAACGTCTTCAGCAGCCAGGCCTTCAGCTCTCAGTCACAGGCCTTTCCAGAAGGCCACTTCAGCCAAGAACCGAGCTATGGATTTAATCCATAGCTCAGTTCTGCAAGACCTATACAGTCAAGAACCAAGTTATGGATTGAATCCATAGCTCGGTACTCAGCTGCAGAGGCCTTCTGGAAAGGCCTGACTACAAAATGCAGGCTAGAATGCAGCTGCAGAATGCAGCTACTCTTTCCGCCGCAGAAAAAGTGGACCAACTGTCAGTGCCAGTATAAAAGACACCCTTTAAAAATAAGACCTGGTGCCTCTTTTGGAGGCAAAAAAAAATAAGACCTGGTCTTATTTTCAGGGAAACACGGTAATTGTAAGTTGGTAGGGGTTTCAGACAACTCGCCACAGCCAACTCACGACTGCCATCTCGCTATGGCCATCTCACCGTGGCCAACCTAGCACCTGGCATTTTGTTATGACCAACTTGCTGCAGGATAACTCAGTGTGGCCAACTTGCCACGGGACGATCCACATGGGATAACTCAATGCAATAAATGTTAACTGCCACTGTTTCTTCAACATTATTTCCATTTTTGCCCATGGAAATAAGGTTGAAGAAGCAGTGGTGGATAATATTTATCATGTTGGGTTATCCCATGTGGAGTATCCTGTAGCAAGTTGTCCTGTGGTGTGTTGGCCCTGGTGAGTTGTTCTATTCTGTCTTGGTACACTTGCACCACTTAGAGTGCCTGAAAGAACTCTTTTTTGGGTAGGAGAGAAAAACATTAGGGTGGATGCGAGTAAATTTATGTCTTAGTTAGGTCTCTCAGTTTAATAGTCTTATCATGATCAAAATACATTATAATCACAGGTAGTCCTCAACTTACAACTCTTCAGTGACTGTTCGAAGTTGCAACGGATCTAAAAAATGTGACTTATGACCATTTTTCACATTGACAACCATTGCAGTAACCCCAAGGTCACATGATCAAAATTTGGATGCTTGGCAACTGACTCATGTTTATGACGGTTGAAGTGTCCTGGAGGTCATGTGATCACCTTTTGCGAGCTTCAGTCAATGGGGAAGCCAGATCCTCTTAACGACTGTGGCAAGAAAGGTCGTAAAATGGGGCGAAACTCACTTAACAAAAGTTTCATTTAACAACATAAATTTTGGGCTCAATTGTGATTGTAAGTCGAGGACTATCTATACTACGAGTACCTACCAAGGTGCTTCATGATGACTACTTTTTATTCCCTGTATTGTGGTTTTTAAGTTAATCGATGCAGGAAAAATCTCTGATAGCCTGTGAAATAAAACCCATGGCCAACAAGAAACGAAATGGTAAACTCCAGCACACGACATTACTCTGACAAATCTTTTTCAGATTGTTTCTCTCATCACTCTATTTAATTTGGATTGACAGAAAAATCCTTTTAATGCAGAGGTTTGCTCTCCTCTTGTAAAAGAAGAATTATTGGAGTAATTGGTACTCTAGTCATGTACTGGCATAGCTGGTAATGCCAGAATTACTAAAAAGCCTTCTGAAAAAAATGGGTAAATGGATAAACAGGATAAACAGATAAAATGTGGTGTAGCGAATGTTCACTCGATAAAACAAACAAGCCTCAAATATCCCCACAGTTATTGGTTATATAATAAAACATTGGTATAATGATATCCCAGTTGGGCTGCTCTGCAATATCACCATGATTTATACAATGCAATTTTTGTGATATCGAGGTTCCTCGGTGTTCTCTGAGCTTGGTTGTTTTCTTGTAGACGTTTCAGTACCCAGACTAGGTAACATCATAGTGACCAGCACTGATGATGTTACTTAATTTGGATTAAACACCAACTCATTTTCTAGATGGCAGTTTCTCTGAGATTCTGTGTTTTATTTACAGCTCACAGGGAGAGCGGATTTTTTGATTGAAAAGTAATTTACAGAGTGGAAAGCACTTTGCTTTCAAGAGAATGGGAAGTGTGAATATTCATAATGAAAAAATTCTAGGGGGAGGTAAAATTTGCAAACTGATATTAACCACCCCCCACCCTTGCCGACACACATATCTTCATTGCCTCTGTCGCCCTCATTTTTCAAAAGAAAGCCTTGCCTTCCAAAATCACGGGGACCATTTTGAATCGTGTGAGGTCTGGATGGAATTGCAGCCAGGCTAAAAGAGCGCTCTGGCATGGTCAACATACATTTAAAAGGCAGAAAGCGAGTCTTGGTTAAAGCTGTAAATAAATGTTGCCTATAAGCAAGGTTCATCCTGAATTTGAAGGTTCATATTCTGGAGAAACGTGTAAAGCATTCCAAAGTGGAGGAGAAAAAGGTATATATATATAAAAAATCACTGATATATGGTAGAGATTAAACATCCCTATGCTGAATCTATAGCAGATGAGAAGGCAGACTTCAAGTCAGTCTGTGCTACCAGTTGTGCTTGGGGTACAAAAGCAAAAAGGTACTTCAGAACAGGCTGCCTGCACCTTCTTAATCCAGATGAGCCTTTTCCTAGGATCACACTGGAGCTGCAAAGAGCAGCCACGTGATTCTGAGGAAAGCTGCAGCAGCTTTGAAAAGCTTCAGAAAAAGGGGATCCCATGCACCTCTGAAGCACTGCTCACCGTTGTGCCAAAGGTGATTTTTTCTCAGGAGGCCACTGGACTTTCTTGTTTCCCTTTCAACACGTTTTACTTCTCAGCCCAGAAGCTTCTTCAGCTCTAACCAGATGTTGGGATAATGAAAGGATTTATACTCCTTGCAGACAGCCGGCCATTTGCATCCTTTTAGAGAGGATGAGAAGGGAAACGTCTTCAAAAAAATAAATAAATAAATAAGAAAGTCCAGTTGCCTCCTAAAAAAAAATCACCTTTGGGACAACCATGACTTGGATGACTGGGAAGCTCCATAGACACCCACTCACTGTTGTCTTCTGGATATTCCCTATTCTGAATCAACAGTACGTTGCCTGTACCGCTTTTGCCAAGATCTCAGGTCCCTTCTAAACACAGCCAGTAAAACTGCTAAACTAGTTCAGGTAATCCTCGACTAACAACCAAATTGGGACCAGAATGGTTGTTAAGTGAGTCATGCACAATTCTTACAACCTTTTTAAATGGCTTTTAAGCAAATCATTACTGCCGTTACATCAGTCATGAGGTGGTTAAGCAAATCCAACTGGTCCTATTGTCTTTCTTTGTTTGGAAGCTGGATGGGAAAGTTGCCGGTGAAAATCACATGACCCTGGAATGCTGCAACTGTCATAAAAGCATGCTGGTTGCTTACACCATGAAGGTTGAACATGTGACCATGGGGTTGCTGCCACGATTGTGTGAAGACTGTCTGTCAGTCGCTATTTCAGTGCCATTGGAACTTTGAATGGTCACTAAATGAGCGGTTGTCAGTCAAGGAACTGCACAGGTAGTCCTCGACTTACAACTGGTTATTTAGTGACTGAAGTTGCAACGGCACCGAAAAAGTGACCATTTTTCACACTTACGATACCTGCAGCAACTCCATGGTCACACGATCAAAACTGGCAACGGACTCATACTTATGACAGTTGCAATACTTGGGTGTCCTGTGATCCCCTTTTGTGACCTTCTGACAAGAAAAGTCAATGGGGAAGCCAGACTGACTTAACAACCATGTTATTCACTTAACAACTGCAGCAATTCACTTAACAACTGTGGCAAGACGGGTTGTAAAATGGAACAAAACTCATTTAACAAACGTCTCCCTTAGCAACAGAAATTTTGGGCTTAACTGTGGTTGTAAATCAAGGGCAATCTCTACTGGATTGTGCTTAGCATACTGTAAAAGGTTGTGATGCATATGTTACAATACAAATAGACCCCTGGGGAAGAAAGGGTAAACTAAGATGGTTCTGCTTTCCAGTCTTGAGACCAGAAACCGGGAAACTCTGAGTTCTAATCCTGCCTTGGACATGATGCTAGCTGGGTGACCTTGGGCCAGTCACTCTCTCTCAACTATAGAAAGAAGACAATGGCAAACCTTTCATTAAGAAAATTGAATGGATCTACCAGGCAGTTGACAGGAATCCAAAATATCTTGAAGGCATTAAAAAACATGCAACTTTTTTTTCTTTTGCTGCTTCTTTAGGAGCCATTTCGGTTTTTCTTCCATCTGGAGCCGATGCAAGAAAATGCTGAACCCATGGGAAACAGCCAATGAAATTAGTTTCTGTTCAGGTTCAGACTGAACATGCTGAAGGTCAGGAATTCCTTTGATCTGAAAGTTGACGCATAGCTGATGAGTATTAATTACTTTTGGTCTATATCTTACCATTCCAAACGTGGATTCTTTTTCAGCCTTCCAAACGTGTTTATGGGCTTTTCTGTGCAAAGCATCCAGTCAATTTCAACATCGCCTTTCAAGCGTTCCTTCAAACCATAAAGGAAGTTATTTTTGTTAAAGGCTACATTAAAAGGTAAAGGTAAAGGTTCCCCCACACATGCATGCTAGTCGTTTCCAAGTTTAGGGGCCGGTGCTCATCTCCGTTTCAAAGCCGAAGAGCCAGCACTTGTCCGAGGACGTCTCTGTGGTCATGTGGTCGGCATGACTAGATGCCAAAGGCGCACAGAACGCTGTTACTTTCCCACTGTAGTAGTCCCTATTTTTCTACTTGCATTTTTTACATACTTTCGAACTGCTAGGTTGGCAGAAGCTGGGACGAGTAAAAGGCACTCACTTTGTTACACGGCACTCGGGATTCGATCCACCAAACTGCCAACCATCTGATCAACAAGCTCAGTGTCCTAACCCACTGAGCCACCGCGTCCCTAATAAGGCTACATTACCTTAGGGCCATTTGTCACTGGAGGACAACATTATGATATATGGTGTTTGGGTCTGGGATTAGTAACACAAAGGTGCATTCTTTGCCACCTTCTTGTATCTCTTGGCCAGGGGAAAAAACATGTCTGGGGCACATTTTACTTTCTCACTTGGCTCAGAAGGAATAAAGAGGCGCTGCTATTTCCATGTCCGGTAATCATTAAGATACCTATTGATCAGCAAAATAATAATAATAATAATAATAATAATAATAATAATAATAATAATAACAACAACAACAACAACAATAACAATAACAATAACAACAACAACAACAACAACAACAACAATAATAATAATAATAATAATAATAATAATAATAATAATAATAATAATAATAATAAGTCGGAAGGGACCTTGGAGGTCATCTAGTCCAACCCCCTGTTCAGGCAGGAAACCCTATACCATTTCAGACAAATGGCTGGCCAGTCTCTTCTTAAAAACTTTCAGTGTTGGAGCATTCACCACTTCTGGAGGCAGGTTGTTCCACTGGTTAATTGTTCTAACTGTCAGGAAGTTTCTCCTTAGTTCTAGGTTGCTTCTCTCCTTAACTAGTTTCCATCCGTTGCTTCTTGTCCTGGTTTCAGGTGCTTTGGAGAATAGCTTGGCTCCCTCTTCTTTGTGGCAGCCCCTGAGATATTGGAACACTGCTATCATGTCACCCCTCACCCATTCTCTTCATTAAACTACACATACCCAATTCCAGCAGCCGTTCCTTTTTTTTTTTTTTTTTTTATTGAAAAGTTTTACAATACAATTTTCCATTAAAAACCCCCATCCCCCTCCACCCTCCCCTCCCTACCTCCCCCCTACCTCTTCCCTCCCCCCTTCCCTCCCCCCTTCCCCCCTCCCTCTTCCCTCCCCTCCCTCCCCCCCACCCCCCTCCCCCCCCGGACTTCCCAGAGCTAAATACAAGGTATATATATATAAAAGCAATCATAAGCAACCATATACTAACAACCATAAATTCTAAAAACCATGACTCTCTAACTTATATAAGAACAAACAAAACTTAACATTATTAAATATATATAAAAAAAAAAAATAGGAAAAGAAAAGAAAAAACACGAAAGAAGACTTATTCGAATGCTAGATAAAACTTCTTAACCCTATACTTATTCTGGATAAACTCAATCCACTTTCTCCATTCCATAATATAACGTTCTTGCGAGTGATCTTTCAAATAAGCCGATATCTTCGCCATCTCTGCCAGGTCGGAAACCTTTAAAGTCCATTCTTCTATAGTCGGCAGCTCCTCTTTCTTCCAATATTGTCCTATCAAAAGTCTTGCTGCCGTGACTAAATTCAGCATCAACTTGGAGTCCACCACTGTAGCATCAACAATTATTCCCAACAAAAAAAATTGCGGACAAAACTTTATCCTCCTTTTAAAGATCTTCTGTATATTCCACCAAATTTTAATCCAAAAGGCCTTAACCTTTTTACATGTCCACCATATGTGAAAATATGTTGCATCTTCAACCCCGCACCTCCAACACTTAGGCTGATAATTCGGATACATACTTGCAAGCTTTTTAGGATCTAAATGCCATCTATAAAACATCTTATAAAAATTCTCTCTTAAATTTTGAGCTTGAGTAAATTTCACATTCCTCACCCAGATCTTCTCCCACATGTCCATTGTAATAACTTCCTGGATATTTTGGGCCCATTTTATCATACAGTCCTTAACAAGCTCTGTTTCTGAATCAATCTCTATCAATGCAAGATATATCCGTTTAATATGTGCAGGTCCCTGATTTCTAATTTGCTTTATCAGATTTTCATCAATCGTTGCAAATCCAATTTTCTGGTCTTCTTTCCACCTGGCCCGTAACTGAGTATATTGAAACCATGTTTGAACAACCTTCTCTTCTCGCAAGAAGCTATATGATTTCAAGCACCAAACATTCCTTTCCAAACTTAAAATTTCCTTGTAGGTAGTCTCATCGTGTTTGAAACCAGCATGTATATTTTCTATTGCGTGTTTTGGAATTGCCCACAATGGTATCTTACAACTTAGCTTATGTCTATACTTCTTCCAAACTCTCAGCAATGCCTGTCTTAAAATATGCGTCCTAAACACAGTACCTACCTTCTTATCATACAACAAATATGCATGCCAGCCAAACAACAAATCATGGCCCTCAAGATTTAATAACCTCGATTGCGTCAAATTGATCCAATCACTTATTCCTACTAATGCAGCAGCTTCATAATATAATTTAAAATTAGGCAATTTAAGGCCACCTCTCTCACGAATATCCTGCATAATCTTAAGTTTAACTCGTGGCTTTTTCCCTGCCCACACAAATTTATTGATACCACGCTGCCATTCCTCCAAATTAGAGTCTTTCTTAAGAATCGGTATCATTTGGAATAAAAATAAAAATTTGGGCAGGACATTCATTTTCACTGCTGCAATCCGTCCCAACAAAGTCAATTGTAATTTTTGCCAACTCTCCAATTCTTTTTGAATTTTCCCCCACAATTTTTCATAATTATTTTTATATAGCTTTGTATTCGAGGGCGACAAAATTACCCCCAAATATTTAACCCTTTTAACAATCTCAAATCCAGTTAATCCTTCCAAGAAGGCCTTCTGTGAAACTGTCATGTTTCTAGCCAAAATTTTAGTTTTCTGTATGTTTACTTTAAATCCAGAAACCTTCCCATATTGTGTTATTATCTCTATCAGGTCCACAACAGAGTTCTCTGGCTGGGTCACTGTAACAACCAGATCATCTGCAAATGCTCTCAATCTATAGTCCTGATCTCCAACTTGTATCCCCTTAATTTTTTCCGAATTCCGAATCTTGTTCAATAATATCTCTAAAGTTAATACAAATAACAAGGGCGATAACGGACATCCTTGCCTTGTACCCTTCTCAATATTACATACTGCCGTCAGACTATTGTTAACTATGATTCAGGCAGTTTGCTTTTGATATAATGCCCTAATCGGCTGAAAGAAATTTTCCCCAAAATCCATTTTATCTAACATTCTCAACAGAAATTGCCAATTCAATTGATCAAAAGCCTTTTCAGCATCTAAAAAGATTAGCGCTGCAGAGATCTGGTTGTGCCTTTCCAAATACTCTAACACATCAACTATATGTCTAACATTATTTTTCATTTGCCTACCACTAATAAACCCCGTTTGATCCCCATGAATCACCTGTTGCAGAACCCTCATCAGTCTATTAGCCAAAACCTTAGCAAATATCTTATAATCTGTATTTAAAAGCGAAATCGGTCTGTAATTTTTAACTTGAGTAGCATCCTGATCTTCCTTCGGAATCAATGAGATAAAAGCTGTTCTCCAAGACGGTGGCACCTTTCCCCCCCTCTGGATTGTCTGGAACAGTTCCTTTAACGGTTTTATCATCTAGCAGCCGTTCCTTATATGTTTTAGTCTCCAGACCTCTAATCATCTTTGTTGCTCTTCTCTGTACTCTTTCTAGAGTCTCAACATCTTTTTTACATCGTGGTGACCAAAACTGGTTGCAGTATTCCAGGTGTGGCCTTACCAAGGCATTGTAAAGTGGTATTAGTACTTCACGTGATCTTGATTCTATCCCTCTGTTAATGCAGCCTAGCACTGTGTTGGCTTTTTTGGCAGCTGCAACACACTGCTGGCTCATATTTAAGTGATTGTCCAGTAGGACTCCGAGATCTCTCTCACAGTTACTACTATTGAGCAAGGTACCACCTATACTATACCTGTGCATTTGATTTTTCCTGCCTAAATGTAGAACCTTACTTTTTCACAATTGATTTTCATTTTGTTAGATAGTGCCCAGTGTTCGAGTCTGTCCAGATCCTCCTGTATCTCAAGCCTATCTTCTGGAGTATTGGCTATTCCTGCCACCTTGGTGTCGTCTGAAAATTTGATGAGTTCCCCATCTATCCCCTCATCCAAATCGTTGATGAAGGTGTTGAAGAGCACTGGGCCCAGAAGAGAGCCCTGGGGCACCCCACTACACACTTCCTTCCATGTAGATGCAGTTCCATTGAGGACCACATGCTGAGTATGGCCTGTCAGCCAGCTATGAATCCATCTGGTGGTGATGCTGTCTAACCCACATTTTTCTATCTTATCAAGTAGTAGGTTGTGATCTACTTTATCAAATGCCTTACTGAAGTCCAAGTAAATTATATCTACAGCATTCCTCTGGTCCACTAGTTTTGTCACTTGGCCACCTCTGGGTGAGGTTCAAGGTGTTAGTGATGACTTACAAAGCCCTTCATGGCATGGGTCCGGATTACCTACGGCAACACCTGCGGCTGGCGTCAACTTCCCTCCGTCCAGTGCGCTCCCACAGAGAGTGCCTCCTCAGGGTGCCGCCGATCAAAGAATGAGGATTGGTGATCCCCAGGGGGAGAGCATTCTCTGTGGGCACGCCAGACCTCTGGAACCGCTTACCGGTTGAGCTCCGGATGGCCCCCGACCTTCGCTCCTTCCGGCGCGATCTCAAAACTTTCTTCTTCGAACAAGCTGGCCTGGTCTGACGGGATGGGGTTGGGTTTTTATAAATAGTTTTAATTTTAATATGTATTAATTTTATGGGCATAATGTTTAATGGCTTTTTAATTTTTGTATTCTATTTTTATTGTGTATTGCCCTGTTCACCGCCCTGAGTCCTTTGGGAGAAGGGCGGTATACAAATTAAATTATTAAATTAAATTAAATTAAATTAAATTAAATTAAATTAAATTAAATTAAATTAAATTAAATTAAAGAATGCAATAAGATTTGTCTGGCATGATCTGTTTTTGACAAACCCATGTTGGCTTTTAGTGATAACTTTGTTCGCATCAAGGTGTTCGCTGATTTGCTGTTTGATTATCTTTTCCAGAATCTTCCCAGGTATTGAGGTCAGGCTGATAGGTCTATAATTTCCTGGATCTATTTTTTCCCCTTTTTTGAAGATGGGAACTACATCAGCTCTCTTCCAGTCCTCTGGTAGTTCCCCAGTGCTCCAGGATCTTTGAAAAATATAGTTCAGTGGTTCTGAGATCATGTGTGCCAGTTCCTTGAGAACCTTTGGGTTTAATCCATCTGGTCCTGGTGATTTGAACTCATCTAGGCTGGACAGGTATTCACTTACCATTTTTTTTGCCTATCTTAACTTGCGTTTCTATTCTGTTTTTATGGCACTGGTTTTGGTAGGTTGGACTGTTTTTTCCCTTTGTGTAAAGACAGATGCAAAAAAGGAGTTAAATAGTTCTGCTTTCTCCCTGTTGCTTGTCACCTTCTTGCCACTTTCCCCCACTAATGGACCAATCACTTCCTTAACTTTTTTCTTGTTTCTTATATGTTGAAAGAAGCTTTTTTTGTTATTTTTGACTTTGGTCGCAAGCCTTAGTTCATTTTGAGCCTTAGCTTCCCTCACTTCATCTTTGCAGGCACGGGCTATTTGCTGATATTCTGCCTTAGTTATGTGCCTTAGTTATGTACAGTTATATCACTGTAACAAATGTCTTTGGAGTATATTCAATAAATACAACTTACTGAGCTGCCCATTATTGTCGTATGCTGGGATGATGTTAAATTGGGTCACCCACATGACCGACTCAGTGTTATGTAGCACTTGTTAAGCAAACCAAAGCTTTGCTGTTGGCTGGTTTTGCCAAAAACTGGAAGTAAAGGATACTGCAAACAGCCATGAATGTGCGGTGGTTGCCAAGTGCCCGGAATTCAGTGAAGTGACCATGAGGCCAGGATTGGAACTTGGAATTCAGGTCATAAGTCCATTGTAACTTTACTAAGCAGTCGGTTCTAAGTCAAGGACCTCTTATATATTCCTCACACAAATGTGGGGCTGCATGATGACTTTTGGGGGGGCCTAATGCACCTTGGCCTCCGTAAAAATAATATTACATATTATATTTAATATGATTTCCAACAGTTTGTTTAAATTGTTACAAAGATAGAGTGAATATAAAGAGTGTATGGCAGACATAATTTTGTAGTAATCGGTTATTACAGGATTACAGTAATTCAGATAATTATTATATTATCTTTATCGCATTTAATAGATGACCAGGCTTTTAATTTAAATTGTATGTACTGTTTCCATTTTATGTATTAATATTCTATTTGCTATGCCTATTTTAAAGGTTAAAAGGCAAGGTATCAAAATAAAAAAAAATCTTTATTCTTTTTCATTTTTAAAAAATATTTTTTCTCATGGACTCTGGGAAATATGTCTGTTGGACCAGTGGTGGGATTCAGCCAGTTTGCATCACTTCGGCCGAACCGGTAGCTAATTTTTTGTTGCCCAGGCCCAGAATGGACTTCTGGAAACAGCATCCCACACAGAGAACTTGTTGTTCACATATTTGAATCCCACCACTGTATTGGGCCTAATGGATAAGCTAGCACTGAACAAATTCATACACACAGAGAGACATAAAGTACATATTCTGGCTCAAATTTAGCGGGAATGCCATTAAAGGATTACTGTATATTGTGAGTTCTAATTCTAATTCCTACAGACTCACTTCTAAATTCAGTATGCCTCTGTCTCTTAATAACTTCACTGAAGAATAAAAAAAGAGACTTGGATAAGGGATCAAATTGCAAGCAATATGCAGTGAAGTGTTACAAAGAAAAACACGTTTCTGAACAGATGAAACCACGGTTAGGTAGTTGATTGCTCATTGTGAATGCTATCAATTCCATTGTTTCTCCTCCTACTTTTTAAAGCATTTTTAATGGTTTATTTTAACCTCACCATGTTCATCCCTCTACAAAGCTTTCTATCAAAGTCCATGTTTCTTCATTTCTCCCACCTATATAGGAATTAGAGTCCTGGGACAAGGGTGGCAAAAGTCAAGATGGCAGCCACAATTGTGTGACCAAAGCTGTGTCTGGTTTTTATGTGCACTACACATAATGTCAAATTGACTTTTTCAACCACAGCCTGTGGTTATTCCTGATGAGGGATAAAAACTAGCTACCACTCTCTTTACCTGTATCCCTTATTTTCATTATCCATTAATTTGGTCTTCACGTCTATTTTTATATAGATGTACAATCTTGCTGTGTTTCTGATATCTGGTCTCTCCCCCCAACCCCAGTCGCTTATTTCTTTTTTCGCTCTCTTATTCTTAAACTTTGCTCTGTCAAACCTAAAGTTTGGGAAGCTTGACAATCTGCTTAGCCTAAAGAATAGAGAAAGATAAAGCTTTCCAAAGTCTTGGAGTGACCAAATAGCTCAAGAGAACAGATTTTCCCAACTCTATGTATCCTGGGCAGAATAGCTGGAAATTAAGGGAAGCCTTCATTGGTTCGTCTTCCGGCTTAATACAAGTTCCAGTGATGGATGAGAAAGAGAGGTGGTCTTGATGTGTGAGGAATGGATGAATAAGAGGCTGAATTGCCTCTTTCTGCTGCTCAGATTAAAACCAAATTAAAAACCAAAGGATGGTGTTGGATTGCTTACCTTGTTTGGGATGAACAGTCCTCAGCCTGTGCATTACAAGTGGTGATTTTAACTTTTCCTTTTCTAATAGTATAAATCAATTTAGACGAAGGATTGCTTTCCCCAAATCATGGCCCAGTTCCTAAAAATAGCTTTCTAATTTAGATACTAGCCAGGAATAATGTATGCCGTCACATACATACACCAAATCCTTCAGGTCAAAAAATAAAATAAAATAAAATCTAGTTGCCCATGATGTTGCTTCTTCTCATGAGGGAGGCCACACCCTTGACCTGATTTTTTTATCTAGACGGTGGTTAGATGATCTTGGTGGGGGCTCTCCATTTATTATGCCCCTGTCATGGACCGATCATCATCTCCTGCGGCTGGTCTTCCGTTTTGCCACCCCCCCGCCGTGGGGACACGGAGCCAATTAGATGGTACCGCCCCAGACGCTTAATGGATCCTGATAGATTCCAAGCGGCGCTGGGGTCCCCACCTGCCTCCATTGCTAACAGCTCAGCGGATGCCTTAGTGGAAGCCTGGGAAAGGGCAGCCACTGAGGCACTTGACCGGGTTGTACCCTTGCGGCCCCTGACCCGGCGCAGATCCCAGCGAGCTCCATGGTTTTCCGCGGAGCTCCGGGAGATGAAGCGTCGGAAACGGGGCCTAGAGAGCTGCTGGAGGTCTAGCCGATCCGAACCCGACCGGTTGCGGTTAAGAACCTATATTAGGTCTTTTCTCGCAGCGATGAGGGTGGCGAGGTGCAATTACTTCTCCACCCTCATCGCGTCCGCAGATAACCGCCCGGCCGCCTTGTTTAGGGTGACTTGCTCACTTCTTAATCAGGAGGTGAGGGAGGATCCCTTGCAGGGTCGTGCCGAGGAATTTAGTCAACATCTGACGGATAAAATCGCTCGGATTCGGACCGGTTTGGACTCCAGCTGGGCAGAGTCTGGCGATCAGGACACGGGCGGTCCTGTCAATGTTATCTGGGAGGAGTTTGATTCTGTGACCCCTGATGAAGTGGACAGGATTATGGGGAAGCTGAGTTCCACCACATGTTTATTGGATCCGTGCCCTTCCTGGCTGGTTTATGCAGCTAGGGAGAGGACACGAGGCTGGCTCCAGGCGGTTATATCGGCTTCTTTGAGTGAGGGTTATTTCCCCACCGTCTTGAAGGAGGCCTCTCCTCAAGAAGCCTGCCCTGGACCCAGCTGTATTGAACAACTTTCGTCCAGTCTCCAACCTTCGCTTTCTTGCGAAGGTTGTTGAGAGTGTGGTGGCGCATCAGCTCCCTCTGGTCCTGGATGAAGCGGATTATCTGGACCCTTACCAATCGGGTTTCAGGCCCAGGCACAGCACGGAGACGGCATTGGTCGCTCTGGTGAATGATCTCTGGAGGGCTCGGGATAGGGGATATTCCTCTGTCCTAGTCCTATTAGACCTCTCGGCGGCTTTCGATACCATCTACCATGGTATCTTGCTGCGGCGTCTCAGGGGATTGGGAGTGGGAGGCACAGTTTTTCAGTGGTTCTCCTCCTATCTCCTGGGACGCTCGCAGTCGGTGTTGGCAGGGGGGCAGAGGTCGACCCCTAGGACTCTCGCTTGTGGAGTTCCTCAGGGATCGGTCCTCTCGCCCCTCCTGTTCAACATCTATATGAAACCGCTGGGTGAGATCATTCGTGGTTTTGGAGTTGGCTATCATCAATATGCCGATGATACCCAACTTTTTATTTCGACCCCAAACCACCCCAGTGATGCCCTCTCTGTGATGTCCCGTTGCCTGGAGGCGGTTCGGGTCTGGATGGGGAGGAACAGACTTCAGCTCAACCCTGACAAGACTGAGTGGCTGTACATTCCGGCATCCCGGGACATTCAAAATGTTCCATCTCTTTCTATGGGGGGTGAGCTCTTACCCCCCGTGGATAGGGCTCGCAACTTGGGAGTCCTCCTAGATTCACGGCTTACCCTGGAAGATCATATAGTGGCCGTGACTAGGGGGGCTTTCGCCCAGGTTCGCCTGGTGCGCCAGTTGCGACCCTATCTGAACCGGGATGCCCTGTGTACGGTCACTCATGCGCTCGTGACCTCTCGCCTTGACTACTGTAATGCTCTCTACATGGGGCTTCCCTTGAAGACCACTCGGAGGCTCCAACTGGTACAGAATGCGGCCGCGAGAGTTGTCTTGGGAGTTTCCCGGTACTCCCATGTTACACCTTTGCTCCGCGAGCTGCATTGGTTACCAGTTGTCTTTCGGGTGAGGTTCAAGGTTTTGGTTACGATCTTTAAGTCCTTACATGGCATGGGTCCGGGATACCTCAGGGACCACCTGCTGCCGGCATCAACTCCCCTCCGCCCTGTGCGTTCCCACAGAGAGGGCCTCCTCAGGGTGCCGCCAGTCAAGGAATGCCGACTGGTGGCCCCCAGGGGGAGGGCCTTCTCTGTGGGCGCTCCGGCATTATGGAACCAACTGCCGGTGGAGCTCCGGACAGCATCAGACCTCCGAACTTTCCGTCGTGGCCTGAAGACCCACCTATTTGAAATGGCTGGTCTGGCCTGACGGGGGATTATGGGTTTTAATTTGTCATTTTAGATTTGTATTACTGTTTTTAACTGGGCATGGGTTTAATCTTTTTTAATTTTTGTATTGTCTTTTTTATATATGCCCTGTGAACCGCCCTGAGTCCCTACCAAGGAGAAGGGCGGTATACAAATTAAATAAAACTTGAAACTTGAAACTTGAAACTTCTAAAGAAAGTGATTTGTAAAAAATTCCCCAAATCCTCCACCATTTGGCAAAGAAGCTTTTTTATATTTTTTAATCTTGCTCTTAAATTTGTGGGGTACTTGTTGAAGGAGCCCTGCTGTAATTGTTTTGCAGCAAAGCAATAGAGGCAGTTACCTGTAGAGATCAGGCAAATGGCTTAACCCAAAAATTGCTTAAGTTCATTCAGACATTTCATTCAAGGCTAAAAAAATAATCAGTCTAAATTAGTCTCTGGAGTTCTTTTATTATCAGCGGCTTCCCGACACACATTCTCCTTCCTTCCTTCTTTTTTATTTTTATTATTATTATTATTATTATTATTATTATTATTATTATTATTATTATTATTATTATTATTAATTTAATTTAATTTAATTTAATAACATTTATATACCGCCCTTCTCCCTGAGGACTCAGGGCGGTTCACAGGGCAGAATAAAATAGCAAATACAAACATTAAAAAAAGATTAAACAATTGCCCTAGTTAAAAACAATATAAATACAACGCTAAAAACCCCCAGCAAAATTAAAAAACGAAAGATAAAACAACCCCAACAATCCCCCTCAGGCTAGGCCGGCTTGTACAAACAGAAATGTCTTGAGATCGCGACGAAAGGAGCGAAGATCGGGCGCCGTCCGGAGCTCTACCGGTAGCTGATTCCACAGCTCCGGAGCGCCCACAGAGAACGATCTCCCCCTGGGGGCCACCAATCGACATTCTCTGATCGGTGGCACCCTGAGGAGGCCCTCTCTGTGGGAACGCACAGGGCGCAGGGAGCTTGATGCCGGCAGCAGATGTTCCCTGAGGTACTCCGGCCCCATGCCATGGAGTGCTTTGAATACCGTTACCAGTACCTTGAATCTCACCCGGAAGACAACTGGCAACCAATGCAGCTCACGGAGCAGAGGTGTAACGTGGGAGTATCGGGAGACTCCCAACACCACTCTCGCGGCTGCATTCTGTACCAGTTGGAGCTTCCGAGTGGTCCTCAAGGGCAGCCCCATGTAGAGAGCGTTGCAGTAGTCCAGACGAGAGGACACGAGCGCATGAGTGACCGTGCATAGATCATCCCGGCTAAGATAGGGCCGCAACTGACGCACCAGGCGAACCTGTGCGAAGGCCCCCCTAGTCACGGCTCCTATATGATCTTCCAAGGTGAGCCGTGAATCTAGGAGGACCCCCAAGTTGCGAGCCCTATCTACGGGGGGTAATAATTCACCCCCCATAGCTAGAGGTGGAATGTCCGAATAAACCCGGGATGAAGGTATGCAAAGCCACTCAGTCTTGTCGGGGTTGAGTTGAAGTCTGTTCCTCCCCATCCAGACCCGAACCGCCTCCAGGCAACGGGACATCACGTTGAGGGCATCACTGGGGTGGTTTGGGGTCGAAAAGAAAAGTTGGGTATCATTAGCGTACTGATGATACCCAACTCCAAAGCCACGAATGATCTCACCCAGCGGCTTCATGTAGATGTTGAACAGGAGAGGCGAGAGGACCGACCCCTGAGGAACTCCACAAATGAGAGACCTCGCGGTCGACCTCTGCCCCCCTGCCAACACCGACTGCGAACGTCCCAAGAGATAGGAGGAGAACCACTGTAAAACTGTGCCTCCCACTCCCAATCCCCTGAGACGCCGCAGCAAGATAAAATGGTCGATGGTATCGAAAGCCGCCGAGAGGTCTAATAGGACTAGGACAGAGGAATGCCCCCTGTCCCGAGCCCTCCAGAGATCATTCACCAGCGCGACCAATGCCGTCTCCGTGCTGTGCCCGGGCCTGAAACCCGATTGGTACGGGTCTAGATAATCCGCTTCATCCAGGACCAGAGGGAGCTGATGCGCCACCACACTCTCAACAACCTTCGCAAGAAAGCGAAGGTTGGAGACAGGACGAAAGTTGTTCAATACAGCCGGGTCCAGGGCAGGCTTCTTGAGGAGAGGCCTCACCACCGCCTCCTTCAAGACGGCGGGGAAGATACCCTCACTCAAAGAAGCCGATATAACTGCCTGGAACCAGCTGCGTGTCCTCTCCCGGGCTGCATAAACCAGCCAGGAAGGGCACGGGTCCAGTAAACATGTGGTGGTGCTCAGCCTCCCCATGATCCTGTCCACTTCCTCCGGAGTCACAGAATCAAACTCCTCCCAGATGATATCGACAAGACCACCCGTGTCCTGATCGTCAGACTCTGCCCAGTCAGAGTCCAAACCGGTCCGAATCCGAGCGATTTTGTCCGACAGATGTTGGTTAAACTCCTCGGCACGTCCCTGCAAGGGATCCTCCCTCACCTCCTGATTTAGGAGGGAGCGAGTCACCCTAAACAGGGCAGCCGGGCCTGTTTTAATAATTATTTAATAATAATAATAATAATAATAATAATTATTATTATTATTATTATTATTATTATTATTATTATTATTATTATTATTATTAATTTAATTTGTATACCGCCCTTCTCCCGAAGGACTCAGGGCAGTGAGCAGGGCAATACATAAAAACAAGATACAAGCAGGGCAATACAAAAACAAGATACATAAAAACAAGATACTTTCCTTCCTTCCTTCCTTCCTTCCTTCCATCCATCATCTATCTATCTATCTATCTATCTATCTATCTATCTATCTATCTATCTATCATCTATATTCTTTTCTTTCTGCTTAATGCAGGATTGGACACATTTTTTGTGTCCTTTTGTGCTGCACCTGTTGAAATCACTGAGCACAACCCCTTTGGAACTGCTTATTGCCCATGTAAAGGTAAGATTGGTGCCCCTGGAATACCAGCCCCAGAGGTAAGTTAATGTGCAAGCAATTAAACTCATCTGGTGCTATTAAATTTACCTGTGCTTTTTCCTAAGTAGCTTTGCTTTCTGAATGGCCATTAAGGGTTTATTTTCTGGTCAGGTGCACTATTGATTGTTCCGCACTGAAGCTTTTTTTTTCCTGATTAGGTTCCCAAACTTTTCTTTGCCTCAGTTTTCCTCAGTTGCACAAGTTGGACCTAATTATGCCTTGTTGCTTAGCAACCGTTCTGTTCCTGTAGCCATAATAGTAATAATGGCCAGGCACCCAATATTCTGCCTGATGCTGGACATTGAAAGCCCTTCCCTCCACTGCATCACCAGACAGAGTCACAGAGATGGGCATTTTTGTCTTTGGATGAATAAAGAGAGGATTGCTCTTAAGAAGATTGGACTGAAATGCACTTTTGAAAATGGTTCCTTGAGGCCTGGTTTTCTCTTCTGTGGAATGAGGAGGGAAAGGAATATGGAGTAATTTAAAACCTTGGCGCTACACCTGTCAAGCTGCCTGTTCTTTTTTATTTTTACCGCTAAGAAAGCGAAAAGTATTTGATTTATTGTGCCCCATTAAAGATAATAAAAGTTTAAAAGGAAAAATAAACGGTCCTCTAAGAAAATTTGTTTAGATCCTTCTTGTGGTGTTCTGTTTTTATTTTTCCTTTTGATGGTCATTGAGTGACTGTGAACTTCCTTCCCATTAAAATGAAGAAGAAAAATAGATGATTTTGGTGGTATTGTGAGGTCTACTAAAGGAATAAATTAATAAATAAAAAAATACAGTTTCATTAAAATCCTGTAGCAGAATGAACTTGAGGAAGAAAAGGTCTTGACCATTTTCGTGTGGAGAACATTTATTCTGGTCTAATCAATCAAATGACTTGCAAATGCCCTGTCACCCTTATGCCATGTCATAACACACAATGATGCAGCTACATATTTTATTAGTTGTATTGAGTTTATCCCTTTGTTTCTAAATCTACAAATCTAGTTTTGTAGGGTAGGCTATAAATAAGAATCTCAAGTGTCAGATGTAAGCCCCAGAGTGGACACAATGAGATACACTTGAGTCCAGTTTTTTTGTTTGCTTATGTCTAATAGACAGAATCTTGCCAGACTAAAGTTCTAATCTTCTAACCTACAAATATATCCTGGAAGATTTTAAGGCATGCCTATCTTGAACTTTTTCATCTCCCACCATCCAGTTCAGGACTGCATAATCTCTTGTCTGGAGCCTTTCTTTGGAATGTGCTGCCTCCTCACTGGGAAGCTTAGTTCTAGGTTGCTTCTCTCCTTGACTAGTTTCCATCTGTTGCTTCTTGTCCTGGTTTCAGGTGCTTTGCAGAATAGCTTGACTCCCTCTTCTTTGTGGCAGCCCCTGAGATATTGGAACACTGCTATCATGTCACCCCTCACCCTTCTCTTCATTAAACTACACATACCCAATTCCAGCAACCGTTCCCTATATGTTTTAGCCTCCAGTCCCCCAATCATCTTTGTTGCTCTTCTCTGTACTCTTTCTAGAGTCTCAACATCTTTTTTACATCGTGGTGACCAAAACTGGATGCAGTATTCCAGGTGTGGCCTTACCAAGGCACTGTAAAGTGGTATTAGTACTTCACGTGATCTTGATTCTATCCCTCTGTTAATGCAGCCTAGCAGTGTGTTGGTTTTTTTGCCAGCTGCAACACACTGCTGGCTCATATTTAAGTGATTGTCCACTAGGACTCCGAGACCTCTCTCACAGTTACTACTATTGAGCAAGGTACCACCTATACTACACCTGTGCATTTGATTTTTCCTGCCTAAATGTAGAACCTTACTTTTTTTCACAATTGAATTTCATTTTGTTAGATAGCGCCCAGTGTTCGAGTCTGTCCAGATCCTCCTGTATCTTAAGCCTGTCTTCTGGAGTATTGGCTGTTCCTGCCACCTTGGTGTCGTCTGCAAATTTGATGAGTTCCCCATTTATCCCCTCATCCAAATCGTTGATGAAGATGTTGAAGAGCACTGGGCCCAGAACAGAGCCCTGGGGCACCCCACTACACACTTCCTTCCATGTAGATGCAGTTCCATTGAGGACCACACATTGAGTACGGCCTGTCAGCCAGCTACGAATCCATCTGGTGGTGATGCTATCTAACCCACATTGTTCTATCTTATCAAGAATGGAAAGATTTGTATAAATCCGAAGAGCTGAAGAAGCTTCTTGGATGAAAAGTGAAACATCTTCAAAGGAAAACAAGAAAGTCCAGTTCCCTTGTGAAAAAAAGCATATTTGGAATAAATCCAACAATGTCTGTCAGGTACACCATGCTGGTTTCCTGCCATTCTGTTGAGGGGAGGGGGGAGGAATGCTTCTGGCATTCTTTGCATGCTTTCACTTTTGCTGTAAACTGCTTGGAAAATAGGGAGAGGGATTGTCTTCAGAGACAATCCCAACTGGTTCGAAGGCTGTTGTGCCCTGAGAATGACCTGTTATCTACCTAGCACCTCGGTATTCTCATAACATCGCTATGGCATCACATTGCCTGCCAGTAGACTGGTTAGGGGGAGTTGAGTCTGGGGAAAATGAAATAATTGCTTTGCATTTTGTGCAGGACCTTCAGATTCTGCCTGACTTCTCTGCAACCACTACCTCCCAGTAAACATTCTTTTGATTAAACCTCAATGGAGTCAAGAGTTTTATTTTCCTGAGGCAGGTCCTTACGATGTCATTGCTAAAAAAAGGGGGGGAGATTTCCCCACTGTCCAACTCTAGGGGACAGTGCTCATCTCCGTGTCTTAGCTGAGGGAGTCAGCGTTGTCCAAAGATATTTCCGTGGTCATATGGCCAGTTTGACTATACACTGAGGTGCATGGAGTGCTGTTACCCTCCCACTGAAGTGGTATCTATTTATTTACTCAGAATTGCTTCTGAACTGTTAGGTGGGCAGCAGCTGGGGCAAGTAACGGGAACTCACCCATTGCACGGGGCTCAGGTCTCAAACCTGGGCTAACTGCTTTCCAGCTGACAAAGCTCAGCATCTTTAACCACTGAGCCATTACGGACCCTAATACCATTGCTAGCCTTACCTTTAAATGCTTTTCATGTCAGAGATAAGTAAGTAAGAAAAGGGAAATGACATATGCAGATGTGAGCCATTCGGACCGCATGAAGAGACCAAAGACATGCCAAGGTCTATTTGGCAAAGGCTAGAACATCCCATGGCTGATGTTCCTTCAGATTGCTAGAAGTATAAAAAACTGACTTCCAAAATGAGAGGTTTCTAAGAAAAATGACAGAATTTGACATGCTTATACAGAATCAAAACCATCAACTGCACTCCTATTGAGATTTAATACCCAATACATTACATATAACCATCTGAGAAGATCCTGTATCATGCAACCAATTACAGACACTGAGAAAAAAAAAGCAGGAAGCTAAATCACAGAGTAGTTTTGCATTTCTTTTTCTCGTTCTCTATTCTTCTCTCTGTGTGCTTAAAATAAACTTTTCTTTCAATTATTATTATTTAACAAACGCTAGGAATTCTCTCTGGTGGTAGAAAAAAATGGTTTGACTGCCTAGAAGTTATTTTATTTGCAAATGATTATGCCATTGGTCTCCACTGGTTTTAAAACACAATAGTGCTTACAGATGTTGAGAGATGTACTGTTGATTGTATCACTCAAGAGGGAAAATTTGAGTGATAATCTTATGCTTATTTACTTTAGGAGTAAGACTCATCAAAGGCAATAAGCCTTACCTTCTTGGTCCCTTTCATTATTTATTTCTTAGCTTGACAGTTTTGTTAAAAGCAGCGTTAAGGAAATTTCAAGTTACTAGGTCTTCTTTTTTATTACTATAAAACCAAATTTCATTCATTGGTGCTTGAAATTGCGATTTCAGGTGAGAAGCACAAAACAGTGGTTATTGGAAGGGAATCAGCTGGTTGCTGTAAACATGAACCCTATAATTAAACAACAGAGCCTATTCTACATTGACGAGAAAACCCATTCTTGTTTTTTTCCCCCTAGGCTTTTTAATTTCTGAATTCTGACTGGAAAGAACAGTAATTTCTCTTTTATAAACAAAATGCTTAATAATTATCACTCAGGAACCATTTCCCAAAGCTTTTCTTAACATTACTTTTTAATATTCTTCATAAATACATATTTTTTTTTCATTTGGAATGTTATGTCACAGCAAAAACAGGGTTTAGAGTGTTCACCAGTTTAAGCAAAATCTACTCATCTGGCCTTTAAATCATTGTGCTTATAAGATTAATTCCTAGCATTTTATAATTTACAGATGTGGCACTATGTGTGTCAAATTCTGTCATTTTTCTTAGAAACCTTCTCTCATTTTGGAAGTCAGGTTTTTATACTTCCAGCAATCTGAAGGAACATCAGCCATGGGATGTTCTAGCCTTTGCCAAATAGATCTTGCTCATAAGATTAATTCCTAGCATTTTGTAATTTACAGATGTGGCACATATTTAGAATCTGAATCACCTGAAATTGGCTATAACCACCATTTATAAGATTAGGACTGTGCAGATTACCAACAAAATTTCCTGACAGTTAGAACAACTAACCAGTGGAACAACCTGCCTCCAGAAGTGGTGAATGCTCCAACACTGGAAGTTTTTAAGAAGAGACTGGACAGCCATTTGTCTGAAATGGTATAGGATTTCCTGCCTGAGCAGGGGGTTGGACTAGATGACCTCCAAGGTCCCTTCCAACTTCTTCTTCTTCTTCTTCTTCTTCTTCTTCTTCTTCTTCTTCTTCTTCTTCTTCTTCTTCTTCTTCTTCTTCTTCTTCTTATTATTATTATTATTATTATTATTATTATTATTATTATTATTATTATTATTATTATTATTATTATTATTATTTCCCCACCATCCAGTCAGAGCTGAAGAAGCTTCTTGGATCCTCTGACTGGATGGTGGGGAATGGAAGGATTTATACTCCTTGCAGACAGCTGATCATTTGCATTCTTTTAGAGAGTCATTGATAACCTGGAGGCTTATCTGTGTTCTCAGGGTCATTTGAGTAGTGCAAATGGGTGTGGAGGCTTCTTGGAACTAATGAAAGGACTGTGTTGTAAACTGGAGATAGATGATGTCATACCCCTCCCCCTCTGTTGAGAGAGGGATGTTCAGTTTTGACATAGATGGCTTCTTTGACCCCTCTTTCAAACCAGTGGTCCTCTCTGTCCAAAATGTGGGCTTTGCTGTCTTAGAAAGGGGGGACTTTGTCTTTTAAATGCAGATGGACTGCTGACTCTGGTCCTGATGGTTTTGTTCTCCACTGTTTAGAGAAAAAGGCCCACAATTAATACCTTGATTTGCTTACTACATAATTAAAGTTGATTTTTCAACACTTTTCAGCTATTAAATTTTGTATATCTGTAGCCTCAAGTATTTGGTCTTATCTCTTTGATAGTAGCATTTCTCCTGTAATCTCTGTAACTATTATTTTCTGATATGAAAGTTGTTTTTTTCATTCAGTTTTTATGTTGAACCTTTTTTTGTTTTATCCACTGGGATATCTTCTAACATATAGGATTTTTTCTTTAGTCTTTCTTGACAATTATTCTCCTGCTGTTTCTGCCTCTGTCATCATTTAAAAAGTGATTATGTTTTTTCTACTAACATTGCATTCCAACAAGCTTTGGCCCCTTCCAATTGTACAATTTTTTGCTGACCAGAATTATCAAGAATGTTTGCTCAAGTGAAACACCAGAAGCCCATACATGTCATACACATATACATATATGCACAGGCACACAGACACAGACACACAGACGCACACAGACAGACAGATAGACAGACAGACAGACACACAATTTGCTGACCAGAATAATCATAATATATATTAAAAGGGGGCACGAAGGCTCAGTGGTTAAAGATGCTGAGTTTGTCAGCTGGAGAGCTGGCAGCCAGGGTTCGAGACCTAAGCACCATCCAGTAGGGTGAGCTCCCGTTACTTGCCCCAGCTCCTGCCCACCTAGCAGTTCGAAAGCAGGCAAATGCAAATAGATTAATAGGTGCCATTTTCAGTGGGAAGGTAACATCATTCCATGTGCCTTTGGTGTACAGCCATGCTGGCCACATGACCATGGAAAATTGTATTCAGACAATGCTGTCTCGGCCAAGAAACAGACATGAGCACCATGCCCTAGAAATGCTAGAGGGAAACCTTCACACACACACACACACACACACACAGAGAGAGAGAGAGAGAGAGAGAGAGAGAGAGAGAGAGAGAGAGAGAGAGAGAGAGAGAGAGAGAGAGAGAGTTTCATTTTCATTTGTCACCTTATCCATGACTACATTTGGGGGTTTTCACTAGAACAAGCATTACTGAGGGTTTTTACTGACTAAGCTGTTTACTCCATATGCACTAGCAACTGACTGAAAAATGTCTGCAAATAAAAATTCCCTACAGAGACTAAGGTTTTAGGGGAAGGGGTCTGCTATCACTCCATCAAGTATGCTAAACATTTTTCCCCCTGATTGTTAGGAATGGGGACAGTGAAAACCATTCTGACTCCTTTGGGTGAAAGGTATTATTGTGTAGTGGGTCCAACGCAAGAGAGACGCCAGCTGGTGTGTGAGTTCAGCTCTTTATTGGAAGGGGAAGTGAACTGAGGAATGAGGGCTACCTGGCCTCCTTATATACCTGGCCAGGTAAGCTAACAGCCAATGGGGTTGGCCCTAGGTTTCCCGCCGAAACTGTCCAGGCCAACGCCCCCTGATGGCTGTTGCTATGCAGATGCCTGCATATATAACAGGTATGATATAGAAATGTCTTAATTTGTTTCAGTGGAACAATAATATCCTGAGCTGCTTGAAATGACAAGATCAGATCAATGGATGTAGAAACCAGGGTTTGCCCTACAGGTTTTGGAAAACTTTGATCATGCTGGCTTTGGCTGCTATGAAACCTCGTAATACTTGCAGAACTAAAGATTCCTCAGCCAGGTAATATGAAGCCACATCATTTGTCCATGAAGCCTAAGGAGACCTCCTAAGATTTCAAGATCACACTGATGAAAATCAATCCCACCGCACGCCACACAGATCCTTCTTGTTCCAAATTTAGAGAGACAATGAAAGTTGGACATGCTGGGAGGCTTCCATTTCTCACCATTAAAACAGCTTTCCAAGCCAGAAATGGCTGCTTAGACATCCTTGTCCTCCATCTTTTTCATCATTTAAGAATAAGAAGCGGTGGCTCAGTGGGTTAGGACGCTGAGCTTGTCGATCAGAAGGTCGGCAGTTTGTCGGGTCGAATCCCGAGTGCCGCATAACAGAGTGAGCGCCTGTTACTCGTCCCAGCTTCTGCCAACCTAGCAGTTCGAAAGCACATAAAAATGCAAGTAGAAAAATAGGGACCACTACGGTGGGAAGGTAACAGCGTTCCGTGCGCCTTTGGCGTCTAGTCATGCCGGCCACATGACCACGGAGATGTCCTCGGACAAGCGCTGGCTCTTCGGCTTTGAAACGGAGATGAGCACCGGCCCCTAGAGTCGGAAACGACTAGCACGCATGTGCGGGGGAACCTTTACCTTTACCTTTTAAGAAAGTTATCAAGTTCTTACAAAATTCTCCCATCCTGATCTTTAACCTCCCCAATGTTGAAAAATGTCCCCGATGAATCCTAAGATTTTGATTTTGATTGTTTGGGGGAGACCTTGGAAGTTTTAAGAAGAACTGGTGCACCTTCCTGTGAATCCAGCAAACTATTTCTGTGCTCTTCTGACAGATCAGGAAGCTAAACTGTAGCCCCCAGTCTCTCAAACATTCAATCAAAGTAGAGCTGGAAGGGATCTTGGAGGTCTTCTAGTCCAACCCCCTATTCAAACAAGCGACCCTCTACCAGGGGTAGGGAACCTTGGCACTTTTATGACTTGTGGACTTTAACTCCCAGAATTCCTGAGTCAGCATGGCTGGTTCAGGAATTCTGTATATTGAAGTCCACAAGTCATAAAAGAGCCAAGGTTCCCTACCCCTGCCCTATACCATTTCAGATAAATGATTGTCCAGTCTCTTCTTAAAAACTTCCCATGTTGGAGCATTCACAACTTCTGGAGGCAGGTTGTTCCACTGATTAATTGTTGTAACTGTCAGGAAATTTCTCCTTAGTTCTAGGTTGCTTCTCTCCTTGACTAGTTTCCATCTGTTGCTTCTTGTCCTGCTTTCAGGTGCTTTGGAGAATAGCTTGACTCCCTCTTCTTTGTGGCAGACCCTGAGATATGGGAACCCTGCTACCATGTCACCCCTAGTCCTTCTCTTCATTAAGCTAGACATACCCAATTCCAGCAATTGTTCTTTATATGTTTTAGCCTTCGGTCCCCTGATCATCTTTGTTGTTCTTCTCTGAATTCTTTCTAGAGTCTCAACATCTTTTTTTACATCATGGTGACCAAAACTGGATGCAGTAGACCAAGTGTGGCTTTACCAAGGCATTGTAAAATGGTATTAACACTTCACGTGATCTTGATTCTGTCCCTGTGTGTCATGGTTCCGATAGATGAGACCAGTAAAAGCAGAACTCCAAGGCAAGAGGTTTCCTTAAAGAACATGTTTATTGGCTACAAAGTATCGGCACAGTCAAACATGAAACCAAGTCTGGAGTTCCCTCCAAAGTGTTATGTTACAAAGTTGAACTTCCCACCCTGGCACTATATAATTACCCACATTCCCCCAATGGTATTTAAGTTATTGTCCACTAGAACTCCGAGATCCCTCTCACAGTTACTACCTTTGAGTAAGGTACCACCTATACTATACCTGTGCATTTGGTTTTACTTGCCTAAATGTGGAACTTACTTTTTTCACCATTGAATTTCATTTTGTTAGATAGCACCCAGTGTTCAAGTTTGTCAAGATCCTTCTGTATCCTAAGCCTATGTTCTGGAGTGTTAACTAGTCCTGCCAGTTTGGTGTTTCCTGAAAATCTGATGAGTTCTCCATCTATCCCCTCATCCAAATCATTGATGAAGATGTTGAAGAGCACTGGGCCCAGAACAGAGCCCTGGGGCACCCCACTACACACTTCCATCCATGTAGATGCAGTTCCATTGATGACCAAACACTGAGTAGGGCCAGTCAGCCAGCTACAAATCCATCTGGTGGTGATGCTGATCATGTCTGGCATGATCTGGTTTTGACAATCCCATGTTGGCTTTTGGTTATGACTTTGTTTGCCTCTAGGGGTTCATTGATTCATTGCTTATCTTTTCCAGAATCTTCTCAGGTATTGAGGTAAAGCTGATAGGTCTGTAGTTTCCTGGATCTATTCCCCCCCCCACTTTTCTGAAGATGGGAACTACATCCGCTCTTTTCCAGTCCTCTGGTAGTTCTCCGGTGCTCCAGGATCTTTGAAAGATATAGTTCAGTGGTTCTGAGATCACATATACCAGTTCCTTCAGAACTTTGGGATGTAATCCATCTGGTCCTGGTGATTTGAACTCGTCTATGGTGGACAGGTGCTCACAGGTGGTTAATTGTTCTCACTGTTAGGAAGTTTCTCCTTAATTCCAGGTTGCTTTTTTTCCTTGATTAGGTTCCATCCATTGTTTCTTGTCTTGCCTTCTGGTGTTTTGGAAAATAAGTTGACCCCCTCTTCTTTGTAGCAGCCCCTCAAATACTGGAATACTGCTACCATGTCACCCCTAGTTCTTCTTTTCTCTAAACTAGCCATACCCAGTTCCTGTTTTAGTCTTCAGGCTTTTAATCATCTTAGTTGCTTTTCTCTGCACTTTTTCCCCCAAAGTTTCAACCTCTTTTTTTTGTAATGTGGTGACCAAAACAGGATGCAGAATTGGCCACCTAGATCTAGCTTAGTAGAGTTTATTTGAATGTAGATTCTCCCCAAGGTCTTAGGAAGACATTAGTCCTAATTCTACTATTGGGACTAGTACTATTCTACTATTGCATCAATGTTTATCTGTGGTCAATAGTGCAAGCTAAATATTTATGAAAGTCTCTCTCTTTTTCTTGTTACTTTCTTTCTAGGAGCATTTTATCATGTGAGTGGAAGCTATGTTATTTTACGCGATAGGATTCATACCTTAATAGCTGCAGCCCAACTTTTAACAGTTTACATTAGTCTGGATCAATGATTAAGGCAATGAATTAGAAGACCATGATTTTATTTTTTTATTCAATTTCAATAGGAGCTCATCTCAGTCCAATGGACTATAATAATGAGTTGGTAATAATGGTGATTTTAAATCAGCGGTGAAAGAGTTGCTCACATGTTCAAGGGCCAGAAGGGGAGGGCAGCATCATTCATAGGCTAGAACAGTGATGGCAAACCTTTTAGAGACCAAGTGCCCAAACTGCAACCCAAAACCCACTTATGTATCATCGGGTGCTGGGTGGGTGTGGCCCTTTGGGTGGGCATGGCTGCAGTGGTAAGGGCAGACCGGGTGGGACTAAAAAGTTCAATCAATCAATTCCAACTTTGCGAGAACTTTTTTTTCCCCGTGAGAAGTTGAAATTGATTGATTGATTGAACCTTTTTTTTTGTACACGGCGGCAGAGGCCTAAAGTGAAAAGGTTTTATAAAACCCAGCTGAAGGCCTAGGACTGGGGTGATGGCGCGCGTGCCCACAGAGAGGGGTCTGTGTGCCATCTGTGGCACCCATGCCATAGGTTCGCCACCACGGGGCTAGAAGCTGAATTGGATAGCTGAGGGGAAATAAGATTAAGCGAAGAGACAGACAATTTGCATTGTGAACTAGGGGGGCAAACCTAAAATAAAATAAAATTCTTTCCAGAAGGGATAATATTCTGTGTTAAGACTATTAGGCTAATCAGTAGTGATAATAGTGCCCTTGTCTTATTCTTGTTATGCAGAAGATAACTTTCCTTTTCATAATCCAGGTAAATCTACATTTCATTTTGTTTTTATTGTAGGCACAGGATTTGGGGAGCCAAGAGCAGCAGAACCACAAGGGCCTAAAGAAATTATTCCATCTACTTCGTCATTCTGTTTTCCGACAGAAGCAACAAGTCAAAGGTTTCAAGGATGCCTACAAAAAGGGATAGAGACAAAATCCATTTCCATTCATGAGTGTAAAGGAAAGTTATGGATAGACATCCTGACTTTATGATGCTATACTTTCTCATTTTGAAATGGTCTGCAAAAAAATAAAGCTATTGGTCATATACATTCTTTTTTGTTCTTATGAGGACATACTTTCAGTGTGTGAGTCAGGTATGTGTTATATTCTGGAAATACAACTGAAGCTAATTGGCAAATACTTGTAGGAAAAGATCAGGCTGAGCTAGAGGGTGGGGTTAAACATGTCATTAGTTTAAACTCATAGTATTGCCACAAGTATAGTCCTCCCCTTGATTTCTGTTGACCCTTATCTAGTGCCATATTAATTTTTACCATTGGTTGATTAGATTCTTATGTATAAGTGGCAGTGATAAACTCTTCTGTGCTTTGAACTCAGTAAATGCTCCTGGTAAATTACATCTGACAATAGCTGTGATTTTCAATTGGATAGATGTCAAGTCAATAAACAGAGGGTGACCAGCTTAAAGTCCACCAGACTTTTCAAGATGCATCTTCAGTATTACTTGTAGGATTTCATACTGGACCATAATATTATTTTCCTATAGTTTATCATTTATTAACTAAATTGATATTCCACACTTCTTTCATGAGCTCAAAGCAGCATATATAGTATTTATTTCTCTATTTGTTTCTCTAGGCTGAGAAAAAGTGAATGGCCCAGAGTCATCTAGTTAACTTCCATGGCAAACAGTGGACTTCAACCTAAGTTTTCCCTATGCAAGTCCAACATTGTGACTGCAAGAGCTAATACTCTTTCCAAATTTCTGCCTGATCAGAAAATCCATAAGATTATGCAACCAGTCAAATAGCTCAAGTTGGCTTGAAATGAGTCAACCCAACTTCATACCTCAATTGGGGGGGGGGGGGAAATCAGCTAAAATTGTTCATTATGGAATGAACAGTATGCAGTATGCTTCACTTTTATAAATACATTTCAGAGATATATGATTTTTTTAAACAACAACACACACATCCATACAGCTTTGGTTTGCAGCCTCACAAGGTACCATTTTCAGTGATAGCTTACTATTACAAGGGTTTGATGAAAATACTACCATCTTTCACAAAGAGCGTTAGCAGGAACAAAAGCCAAATGTGGAGGACAGGGATTTTCCCAGTTCAAAAAGGGGTCTGTACACAGTCCCATTTTTCCACTCCAACCCACCGGAAGTGCTCACTGTGCGTACGCATTCAAGAGTCATGATGATGCAGTGGTTAGAATGCAGTATTGCAGGTGAACTCTGCCCACAGCCTGAAGTTCGATCCTGACAGGCTCAAGGTTGACTCAGCCTTCCATCCTTCCGAGGTCTGTAAAATCAAGACCCAGACTGTTGGGGAAAATATGCTGACTCTGCAAACTGCTTAGAGATGGCTGTAAAAGTACTATGAAATAGTGTATAAGCAGGGCTTTTTTTCTCATAGAACGCTCAGAACGGAGTTCCGGCACCTTTTTTGGATGGAACCTTGTAGGGTAGGCAAGGCGGTTTGTATGACATGTGTGAGTTCCGGCACCTTTTTCTTTTACAAAAAAAGCACTGTGTATAAGTCTAAGTGCTATTGCTATGTGCAAATAGCATGCAGCCATCCAGAGGACCCAGCCCTAGATATTAGCCAGTTTAGCTAGTTGTCTCCTTTAATTTCCTAACATGCTGGTCTTATTTAAAAGGTTACTCTGGTTTGAATGGAAAACTGTAAACTACCAACTTTTATAAGGTTCGGTTGGTTGGTTGGTTTGCTCCGTTTGCATTGCTGCCCTCTCTAACCTCTCGAAATGTGTCATAACTGAGAACTAGATAAATCAATATAATTAATAAATAATTAAACAAACTTATTGGGACTGGAGCTTAGTAGAAGTTTAGAAAAAAGAGTGTTCAGAGCCACGTGTTTCACCCCAGGGAAATGAAAATCTGCTCCAAATTTCTCTAATTAAGGCTGGGGTCTGAGTTTGGGCAGATAAAGTGAAGTCGAATTATTTGTACTTTTAATTTGAAGTTTGAAATTTTGACAAAAGTCCCTCAGGAGTTTGCTTTTATGAATCCACTCATATCTTTCTAGTGAAGCGCCGTATTTTTTTTCTTCTTTTTTTTTCTCCATGCCTTTCCGAGACACCAGTCTCCCATTTCTTTCCTCCATAACAATGTTGGCTTGCCTTCAGAAGTTGTGAGTGTTTCATCACAGGAGGCTTTTAAGAAGAGGCTGGACAGCCACTTGTCTGGAATGGTACAGAGTCTCCTGCTTGAGCAGGCGGCTGGACTAGAAGACCTCCAAGGTCCCTTCCACTCTATTATTCTGTTATTACTACGTCTCATGCTTTAGTCTACCCATGGATGATCCATCTCCCTTAAATAGACCCTGATATGTCTTTTCCTCTATTCTCAATCTACTCTTTCGTTTTCTTGATTGTTTGTCTCGCTCATTTTTCCAGATCATTTCCATTCCCCCCATCTCTCTCCCCTTTCTTTCTTATTTCATAGACAGCTATGGTATAACCTTGCAGGGGGTGATGTATTGACCCAATCTAGTTCATCTGCAAATGCAATTGCCTACATTTTCTTTGCAAAGCGTGCAACCTGATGTGTTGAGGAAAAGTACGGTAGCAAAAAGCTTCTCTTCTTGACTTGTACATTGACTTGACTTGTTTCTCTTTCTTAAACAAAACCCCGGAAGTATTTATCTTTAATCTACCGAAGTGTATAATACAGTGTCAATTCTAAACAATTGAGACATTGTTTAGCTCTTTTGAGAATTGTCCAGGGGTAGGTAGACCAGCCCGAAATAATAAAAACATCATTTACTTCCTGTCGTTCTGGAAAGAAAATAATATGCCCATTTTATTTATGTGATTTAGAGTGGAGAAATATTTTAATAAAAACAATAGGCAACGGAGTAAATCCTCAAAGTGACAGCTGAAAAGAGACTGAATTGGAAGAATTAGATGTAAATGTCATTATTTTGACTTTTGTTTTTATTCTTAAGTCATAAAAGTCCTTCCAGTTTTTTGACCTGTAATCATTTTCTTGTAACTGATTACAAATGTTGCAATCAACTGTCTGCTTACATATAAGCAGCAACTCACAGTGGAGAAATTCTTGTGATATACTGTACTTACTTATCATGACCATTAAGGTGGTTTTCAGGAACAAACTCATCCATTGCTCTCTGGGCGTGCTGTCCCCTGCAATTTCGCCAAATGCAACTGTCCAGAGTCACTTAGACGAGATGGGGAGTGCATAAATTCTAATTAGTTAATTAATTAATTAATTAATGGAAAACAGCACATTGGAAAGTTTCTCTATTTCACTTGAAAGAAAATTATCAGATTTGTACAGATGGCCCTCACCCTAAAAGTACAATTGGAACAGAATTTTTGTGGTTAAGCAAAATGGTTGTTCACTGAGAGGCCCCCAATTTTGGGTTGTTGTTGTTGTTTTGCCACGATTGTTAACTCAATCACTGCAGTTCTTAAGTGAATCTTCTGGTCACTAAGCTAATCTGGATTCCCCCACTGACTTTGCTCATCAAAAGCCATCTGGGAAAGTTGCAAATGGCAATCACATGATTTCACAACACTGTAAACTTCCTAAATACATGCCAGTTGCCAACAATCGGACTATGGATCAGGTGACTGTTGGGGATGATGCAACAGATGATGCATAAGTGCAAGGAGCCATTGTAAGTTCTCAGTGCTGTTATAACTTTTGACAGTTGCTAAATGAATGGATGTGAGTTGAAGATTACCTGTATATCACAAACCAAAGACTGGCTGGTTCAGGGCAAATGCCTATTTATCTATTTATTTAGTCACTAATTCAAATAAACATCAGGTCCTAAATATGAGAGAAACTACATATTCATCTTAAGATTTGTAATGCTAAATGTGAAGGAAGAGTTTGTCATTGCTCAAGGAGAAGAGACATTCTCTATAGGCTGAGACATATTTTTCTTTTGTCCTTTGGCAGTAGGCAGGAGGATCAGCAGTGGTGGGATTCAGCCAGTTTGCACCACTTCGGTAGAACCGGTAGCTAATTTTTTGTTGCCCAGGCCCAGAATGGACTTCTGGAAGTGGCATCCACACAAAGAACCAGTTGTTCACATATTTGAATCCCACCACTAAGGATCAGCTATAATGAATAAACTCAGATAAACCCAGATATTGTAGATATAAGAGATATGTGTATTATTAAAGGCAGACAGATAGAATGAAGGTCCACCTTGCATTCCTTCAGGTGTCAGGAGATGACAGATAAGAGCAGACAAGCCCTGAAGCATAACACCATGCTTGGATCTTGGTCCAGATAAAGGTTCATCTTATAGGAATACAGTGGTACCTCGGTCCTCATCAGTAATTCGTTTCAGAAGATGCGCTGAGTACTGAAACCGATGGGCAGCAAGAAAACCACGTGACTTACTGTGTGTTTCACTATTTTGGCCAGAAGAAATAACGAGCCACAAGACAGCTTGACATCAGCAAGTTCTCCCTTGCATGTCTACTACTGAGAGAAAGATGAGCGCTGGGACAAGATTTCTGCTGCAAAACACGTCAAATACCAAATTTGATGAGTTTTGAAGCAGTCAAGTGTCGAGAAATGACTGTATATGGGTATCTCTGTCTTTCTATCCCTGTTTCTGTCTCTTTCTATTTCTCTGCAGAGATACAGTAAGTACATGTCCAAAGTCCAGAATTTAGAGAAAACAGGAATCACACTCTTCTCTACTGTAGAGCACTGTTTCTTAAACCTTTTGCTCTCAGGATGACTTTCTGCTTTTAAAAATTATGGAGGACTCAAAAGGAGCTTTTGTCTGTTTGGGTTATATTCATTGATACTTACCATATTAAAATAAAATTGACTCGTTCGTGCAATATTTACCTATTGAATCATGTAAAAATAACAATATTAAACCCATTAGAGATGGACACAAAATATTTTCATTAAAATATTTTAACAAATAAAAATAACGAGAAGAATGACGTTGTTTTAAGCTTTCGCAAATAATTTTGATTTTGTCAACCTCTGAGGGGCTCTTGGGTCACTCCAGACCACAGTTTAAGACATACCATCATAGAGAAACGGGATTGAACAGAACAGAATAAATAACAGAGTTGGAAGTGACCTTGGAAGTCTTCTAGCCCAACCTCCTGCTCACTCAGGAGACCCTATACGATTTCATGCAAATGGTTGTCCAATCTCTTTTTTTTTATATAATATTTTATTAGTTTTCTAATTTTACAATTAAGTATTTAAAAACCAGTGTGGTGGATGGGTTAATCAATAGTTCAATAATATACATAAATCTTTAGTACAAATCTCAAGTTACAACCTCAGATATTTCCTCTCTTTTTCCATTAATATCTACTATCTCATATTAAGCTAATACAGTTCTTATTATTATCAACTAAATAAAATAATTATTACATTTATCAATAATTTTTAGCTTATATATATCTTAATTGTGTTTACATTCAATGTCCTATTATTGCTTTTCCCCCAAGTTTTAATTTCCCATCAATATTCAAATTAACATTTGATATTTATAATTTCCAAGCTTTAGGTAACCAAAGTTTCACTTATCTCAACTTCTTCTTTTTCCCCTTTTCATAACAAAATCTAATATTCTAAATACACATCTTATCTGTTTTCTAAAAGTTATCTATTTTCCATCATATTAAACCATCTAATTTAATAAATCAAAACCCTAATTTTCTTCAGCCTTACTCTGGCTTTTTTCCTTTGCCAACTAGCCTTCCATGTCAATGCTTTTAAATCTTCAAATAGTTCTCCCTCTATTATTATATATATTATTTGAAATAAGAAAGACCATTTAGATGCAGGTTTTTTTGGAAGAACTAGCCCATTTGTATTCATTAGATTGCCTCCCTGTTACTCCAATTTTCCACGATTGTCCTGATAGGTTTATCTTCCATTCAATCTGTTCTTCTTCCTTCTCCTCAAATTTCTTCTCATTTATATAGAAAGTCTTTTCCATTTTCAGTGTTGTCACTCCCTTTTGTGAATTTTCCATTGGCTGGATTTGTTGGTCAATTAAATCCTCTGTCTTAATGTTTGGTTGTTCCACTTCTCCTGTTGTTTTTTGCATTGTTAGTTCTTTGGTTGTAGTCAAGATCTGGGTTTGTATATCTAAGCTGGCATCTTGTTCCTTTATGTTGCATCTTATTTTATCACAGGCTGACAGAATAGTTTTGTGTATTAATTTCAACATGGAAAGGATTTTTTCCTGATCTTCATCCATATTTTCTTAATAGTGTATTGAGTTGAAGACTTTAGAATCAGACGTTAAAAATAGTTTTTTATAACTAGGTATGAAACATCTAATTCACGTATTATAGGTGGTCTTTATAGTGGAAGTTGTTTGTCAAGTAAGAATTTATAAGCCAAGGTATTCCATCATCTCATGTAATAACAGATGGTTCTTCAAGCAGGTCAAATATGTCATCCAGAAGTTCTCTTTACAGATAGGTTTTTCACAGGTGGTGTCTGTCAAGGTCACACAAGTTTTTTCTGGAATCTGGGCTTCAAGCCAAGTCTCTTTTAGGCAATAACAAGTTGCAATACCATACTTTGCCACAAGATGTCACCGATGCCATTTAAATATGTTTATGTCCAAAGTTTTTATGATAGTTTTTCAAGTTTTATTTCTTTTTTTAGATAAAAACAAACATCTCCAATAAGAATAGGAAAACTTTTAGTCCCCAAGTTTCAAAAGTATAGAGATCCAATTAGATTAAAATTGTTCTTATAGTTGCTTTGATTCCCCTGGATAGTTAGTCACTGCTTTTCTTGACGGGTGGGGAAGAAATTCCCTTCCCTCTCTCCTCACAGGGGGAAAAATACTTTGGGCAGATTTTACAGGAAAAAATACTTAAAGTTTTAAAGAGAAGATCAGATCTCACCCAGTTTCATCTGCGTTGCTTTAAAGGTGCTTGATGGTAATTTTGACTTCGGCTGTCAGCAGCTTAATGATGAGCCATATTGCTATGGCTGGTCTTTCTCCTGCTGGTTTGGAGGGCTGCCCCAGATAAAGCAGAAGGGCTACCACCCTCCTGCAATCAAGC
Organism: Vipera ursinii; assembly: GCF_947247035.1. Classification (NCBI taxonomy): domain Eukaryota; kingdom Metazoa; phylum Chordata; class Lepidosauria; order Squamata; family Viperidae; genus Vipera; species Vipera ursinii. The sequence continues at coordinate 209,940,115 of NC_139513.1, forward strand.
AGGGGGTCCCCTCCTTGCTTGTCGCCCCTATAGGGAGACCTTTGACCCTTTCCAGGGTCCCCCAGCTTGCCTTCCTGCGTCCACAGGCACCACAATGGCAAACCGGAAGTCAGTTGTCCAATCTCTTCTTAAAACCCTCCAGTGCTGGAGCACCACAAGTTCTGGAGGCAAGTCATCCCACTGGTTAATTGTTGTAACTGTCAGGAAAATTCTCCTTAGTTCTAGGTTGGTTCTCTCCTTGATTAGTTTTCATCCACTGCTTCTTGTCCTACCTTCAGGTAATTTGGAAAATAGGTTCACCCCTCTCTTCTTTGTGGCAACCTCTTAGATATTGGAACAGTGAAGCTGAAGAATAATAAAAGGTGAAATTATTCCTGACCCAAAAGAGAGAAACTGCAGAGTAGTGACTTGCAGTGGCTTGCTGTTGTGATTTAGTCTTTTAGAATGTTCCCATTCAGTAAAGAAATTCAGTCTTATTGCAATGACGCTTTCAGGATGCAGGATACAGGATCATATCTTGCATTTAACTTAGCAAATGGGATTATTGGAATGGAATGTAAAGAATATGGCACAAACTTTATGATATACAATTTCAATAGTCCATACAGGTAGGCTTCAGCTTACAGCCACAATTGAGCACAACATTTCTGCTGCTAAGCAAGGCAATTGTTAAGTGAGTTTTATGACCTTTTTTGGCCACAGTTGTTAAGTGAATCCCTGCAGCTGTTAAGTTAATCGGGTGGCTGTTAAGTGAATCTGGCTTCCTCCATTGACTTGCTTGTCGGAAGCCAGTTGGGAAGGTCACAAATGGTGATCACATGACCCTGGAACAGTGCAACTGGCATAAATACATGCCAGTTGCCAAGCACCCGAGTTTTGATCATGTGACCATGGGGATGCTGCAATGGTCGTAAGTGTGAAAACTGGTCCTAAGATACTTTTGTCAGTACCATTGTAACTTTGAGCAGTCACTAAATGAATGGTTGTAAGTCAAGGATCACCTGTATTAACCAATCAATAGTTAAATCTTACTGGTATGATTTTTTTTACTGATTATGTGCCACCAAGTTGGAGTCACCTGTTAGCAACACATAGGTAGACTTTCCAACATGGATCTGCCCCCAACCTGGCCCTTCAGGTCTTCCAACAGTGTATCTATCGCCAGTGCGATCAGATCTATCTGGCATGCTGTTACCGTGTTTCCCCCAAAATAAGACATGGTCTTATTTTTTTGCCTCCAAAAGAGGCACCAGGTCTTATTTTAGGGGGTGTCTTACTCACCTCTGGCACCAACAGCTCTGCCCAGAAGTCCCACTTCTTTATTCTGCAGCTGCATTCCAGTCTGCATTTTGCAGTCATGCCTTTCCAGAAGGCCTATGCAGCTGAGTACCAAGCTATGGATTCAATCCATAGCTCGGTCCTCGGCTGCAGTGGCCTTCCAGAAAGGACTGTGATTGAGAAATGCAGGCCTGCTACAGAAGACGTTGCACAAGAAGTGGGCCAGTAAGGAGAGCCTGGCTGCCAGGCAACTGGGTGTGGTGTGCGTGGGTCAGATCCATACCCCTACCTCCACCCTAGCTTGATTTTTAAGTGTGTGGCTTACCCCAAAACTAGCGCTTATTTTTGGGATAGGGCTTATATTAGGCCCACCCCTCAAAATCAAGCTAGAGCTTATTTTTAGAGTAGGCCTTACTTTCGAGGAAATGCAGTAGTTGTGTTCTTTTTCCTTCCAACTTTCTTGGCATTATGAACTTCAAGAGAGCTAAGTCTCCATTTGAGGTGTCCAAAATACAATCATTTCAGCTTGGTCATTTGTGCCTCAGGTAAGAATTCTGGATTGATTTGTTCTATGTTCCATTTGGCTATCCTTGGTAATGCTAGGTGCCTCATCCAACAGCAGAGTTCAAATGCATCAACAGTCTTTTCCTACTGCTTCTTCAATGGCCAACTTTCCCCACAGTTTCGATCTTTGTTAAGTACAGATACGTCACAACGTTTGAATAACTTGTCCAAGGCTTTCAACTGCTATCTCTTTTGTGGTTTCTGACATATCTCTTGATTGCTGGCTCTTTTCCTGTTGATAATTGATTCCAAAAGGCAGTTGCTATTCACAACTTCAATATCTTCATTATAAATTCCAAGGCTGGTTGCTGGTGTTGTCATTAGTTTGGTCTTCTTTATATTTAATGACATTTTCCCTGAACTTTTTTACTTTCATTACTAAAGCTTTCATATTATTTGTATTTTAATCTATTAAAGTGGTGTCACCAGCATGACCCAGATGATTGATGTTTATCCTTTCAGTTTTAAAACCATGTGCATGTTCTAAATTAATCTCTATCAATATGTATGCAAAATATAGGTGGAACCAATCTGACTTGTTATGGTGGATCCAGACTGTACTGAAAAGCCAGAGAATGCCAAAACAAAGGCAGTATGGGCTTCATTGATTATAGAAAAGCCTTTGTATCAATCAAGGCAAACTGTAAGTGCTCAAAGAAAATGGAAACTCCCCATCATCTCATTCTCCTCAGGAGAAACCTGTGTATAAGTCAGGAAGCCACAGTTCAGACAGGACATGGTGAAAATTCCAGTTTAGCAAAAGATAAGACTGCATAGTCTCCCCTTATTTATTTAAACTTTGTGTAGAATATATATATATATATTAAGGGAAGCTGGATTGGAAGATGCTAAGCATGGATTTAAAATTGGAGGGGGAAAACATAAATAACCTCATATGCTGTGTAGTTAATGCTGATCAACAGTACTATACCTTGATATGTATGACATGCCATATGCTAAATGAATGAATGAATGTATCTTTTTAAATATATATATATATATATATATATATATATATTATATATATATATATATATATATATATATATATATATAAATTTTATAAGATAACAGTCTTTAATATTTAGCAAACAGCATGTGGTCTGGATTCATGTGTTTAAAAAACAATCAGTAATAATTAGTTTCTGTATTTTCATAATCAATATGTTAGTTAATAATATGTTTCTTACATCTTCACTTCACTTTATAGTCTTCTTACTAATACATATTAATGTTACATAGTACATATTACATTCATTTCTCTCTAACTTGTTTTTCTAGCCATTTATGAAAATTGTCCCATGTTCTAACGTATACTGAATCTTCTTTCTCTTTTATCTTCAATGTCAATCTGTCCATTTCTGCACAATCTAAGATTTTCTTAACTAATTCTTCCTCCATTGGTAAGTTTTCATTTTTCCAATATTGAGCAAATACTATTCTTGTTGCAGTTAATACATGTAAAATTAAGTATATACATTCTTTCTCATAGTTTCCTACTATTATGCCTAACAAAAACAATTCTGGTTTAAAGTCTCTATGTTTTGTATAAATTTTCTTTATAGGTTACCATTTTTGTTATTTTAGAGTTTCTTTCCCATAAGCTTTGCCACTTTTCTAATTCTATATTATATCCAAAGTTCTTTGCCTTTATTATCATTGTTTCTTTTACTTGTTCCTCTTCCATATTTAAGCTTAACAAATGTTTGTAAAGTTTTTTAATCAGTTTTTCATCTCTTGTCAGCAATATCTGGTCAAATTTTGACTGTTCCTTGTAAAATCCCAATGTTTTAAAATCTTTTTCATATCTCATTTGAACTTGCAAGTATGGCCACCATGATAAGTCAATAGCCTGCTCTTCTAAATCTTGTCTACAGGTGAAACTCAAAAAATTAGAATATCATGCAAAAGTTCATTTATTTCAGTAATGCAACTTAAAAGGGGAAACTAATATATGAGATAGACTCATTACATACAAACCAAGATAGTTCAAGCCGTGATTTGTCATAATTGTGATGATTATGGCTTAGAGCTCATGAAAACCCCAAATCCACAATCTCAGAAAATTAGAATATTGTGAAAAGGTGCAATATTCTAGGCTCAAAGTGTCCCACTCTAATCAGCTAATTAAGCCATAACACCTGCAAAGGGTTCCTGAGCCTTTAAATGGTCTCTCAGTCTGGTTCAGTAGGAATCACAATCATGGGGAAGACTGCTGACCTGACAGTTGTGCAGAAAACCATCATTGACACCCTCCATAAGGAGGGAAAGCCTCAAAAGGTAATTGCAAAAGAAGTTGGATGTTCCCAAAGTGCTGTATCAAAGCACATTAATAGAAAGTTATGTGGAAGGGAAAAGTGTGGAAGAAAAAGGTGCACAAGCAGCAGGGATGACCACAGCCTGGAGAGGATTGTCAGGAAAAGGCCATTCAAAAGTGTTGGGGACTTTCACAAGGAGTGGACTGAGGCTGGAGTCAGTGCATCAAGAGCCACCACACACAGACGGATCCTGGACATGGGCTTCAAATGTCGTATTCCTTTTGTCAAGCTGCTCCTGAAAAACAAATAACGTCAGAAGCGTTTTACCTGGGCTAAAGAAAAACAGACCTGGTCTGTTGCTCAGTGGTCCAAAGTCCTCTTTTCTGATGAGAGCAACTTTTGCATCTCATTTGGAAACCAAGGACCCAGAGTCTGGAGGAAGAATGGAGAGACACACACTGCAAGATGCTTGAAGTCCAGTGTGAAGTTTTCACAGTCTGTGTTCATTTGGGGAGCCATGTCATCTGCTGGTGTTGGTCCACTGTGCTTCATTAAGTCCAGGGTCAATGCAGCCGTCTACCAGGAGATTTTGGAGCACTTCATGCTTCCTTCCGCAGACAAGCTTTATGGGGATGCTGACTTCATTTTCCAGCAGGACTTGGCACCTGCCCACACTGCCAAAAGCACCAAAACCTGGTTCAATGACCGTGGGATTACTGTGCTTGATTGGCCAGCAAACTCGCCTGACCTGAACCCCATAGAGAATCTATGGGCCATTGCCAAGAGAAAGATGAGAGACATGAGACCGAACAATGCAGAAGAGCTGAAGGCTGCTATTGAAGCATCCTGGTCTTCCATAACACCTCAGTAGTGCCACAGGCTGACAGCTTCCATGCCACGCCGCATTGAGGCAGTAATTGCTGCAAAAGGGGCCCAAACCAAGTACTGAGTACATATGCATGCTTATACTTTTCAGAGGTCCGATATTGTTCTATGTACACTCCTTGTTTTATTGATTGCATGTAATATTCTAATTTTCTGAGATTGTGGATTTGGGGTTTTCATGAGCTGTACACCATAATCATCACAATTATGACAAATCATGGCTTGAACTATCTTGCTTTGCATGTAATGAGTTTATCTCATATAGTAGTTTCCCCTTTTTAAGTTGCATTACTGAAATAAATGAACTTTTGCACGATATTCTAATTTTTCGAGTTTCACCTATATATTTCAATTTCCCTTCATTGTCCAGAATATCTTTATAGGTCACAACTTTCTTGTAATTAATCAAATTTGGGTAAGCAAATGCTTCCATTGTTGAAAGCATCCAGGTATTTTAATATAAATCTTTTTTTTTATTATTGAAAAGTTTTAACATACAGTTTATCTTTAACAGTCCCCCTCCCCCTCCCCTCTCCCTCCCTCCCTACCCCTCCCCCCCCTCCCCCCCGACTTCCCAGAGCTAAATACAAGGTATAGAAAAAAAACAATCATAAACAACCATATACTAACAACCATAAACTCTAAAATCCATCACTCTCTAGCTTATATAGGATAATACAAACCTTAATAATATTAAATATATATAGAAAAGAAAAAAGAAAAAAAAGGAAATAAAGAAAGAAAAAGAGAAGGAAGACTTATTCAAATGCTACATGAAACTTCTTAACCCTATATTTGTTCTGGATATACTCAACCCATTTTCTCCATTCCATAATATAACGTTCTTGCGAGTGATCTTTCAAGTAAGCCGAAATCTTTGCCATCTCTGCCAGGTCGGAAACCTTTAAAGTCCATTCTTCTATGGTCGGTAGTTCCTCTTTCTTCCAATACTGACCTATTAAAAGTCTTGCTGCCGTGATTAAGTTCAACATCAACTTAGTGTCCACAACCGTAGCATCTGTGATTATTCCCAACAAGAAGAGTTGCGGACAAAACTTTATCCTTTGCTTGAAGATCTTCTGCATATTCCACCAGATTTTTATCCAGAAGGCCTTAACCTTTTTACAAGTCCACCATACATGAAAATATGTTGCATCTTCATCACCACACCTCCAACATTTTGGTTGATAATTCGGATACATACTTGCAAGCTTTTTAGGATCTAAATGCCATCTATAAAACATTTTATAAAAGTTCTCTCTTAGATTTTGAGCTTGTGTAAATTTTACGTTCCTCACCCAAATCTTTTCCCACGTGGTTAAAATTATTATTTTAATATAAATCTTGATAGTCAAAAATTAAAAAGATCTGCAAGCCATTGTATTAAATATCAAAGACTGTAGTGGAAAAAACGGACTAATATTTGATCAAACAGTCTTAGAATTGACAATGAAGATATCACAGTGATGAATAACTTCTGCCTTTTAGGATCAAGCATCAACAGTAAAGGAACAAGCAGTCAAGAAATATACCGCAGACCAGACCAGCCACGAAGTCCTTGGAAAATGTATTCAAATACTGTGATATGTCTATACCTACAAAGAACAGAATCATGCAAGCTGTGGTATTTCTTGTGACACTCTATGGAAGCAAAAGCTGGACATTAAAGAAGCAGAATAGGAAAAGTATTGTGCTTTTGAACCTGGAGAAGACTCCGGAGAATATTATGGACAGCCAAGAAAACAAACGGATGGATCACTGAACAAACCAGAGTTCTCACTCAAGGCACAAATTACCAGCTCAAATTAGATCTATTATGTGAAGACTCAACTCTCTGAAAAAGGCTCTAATGCTGGGAAAAATGGAAGGAAAGAGATGAAAAGAATGACCAGATACAATGTGGATGGATTATCATAGAAGACATGAAAGATTTTAGAGGGATATTGTTATCTTAGTGTTAGTACTTTGTATGTATCTATGTTAAAGGGGAGTTAAAGCACATTATGAATTTGGTTAATTGTATATTATGGATAATTCTTATTTAGAATATGATTATTATAACTATAATCCTGTATTTAGCTCTGGGAAGTGGGGTGGTTTGGGCTGGGGGAGATTTGGGGATGTATTGTAAAATCTTGTTCCTGTAAAACTCTTTAATAAAAAAAAGACATGAAAGGATAGACTATCTTGGAGAAAATTTATATGGTTGCTAGGAGTCAAAAATGACTTGATGATATATAATCAGTCAATCCATATTGTGGCTTCCTTGTCCTGTATGTAGGTTTCACATAAGATATTCAAGAGTTCTCATTTTTCTAAGCTCATTCTACAGTCTGGTGATGCACAATCAATGGATGTTCTATAATCAACAAAGCACATACTGACTTTTTTTTTTATATTCTTCAGATTGGTCAATTATCCAGCATGCATCAACAATGTCTCTAATTCTTAAGCCTTTTCTAAAATCAAACATCTCATGATTCCCTTTTCATGGAGGGCTCTAATCTATATTGAATGATCCTAAATATTTTGTTAGCATGTGAATGTAAAGATATTGTACAATAATTTGCACATTCTGTTTGGTTTTCTTTCTTTGGCATTGATATATAGATTGGCCTCTTTCAATTGGTGGATGATTGTGTCATTTTCCAGGTTTGCTGGTATGAACTTTTATTTCTTTTTGTCATATTCTTATAGATATTCCACTGGTTCCTGTAAGCTCCCAACTTGGTATTGACTGGAGAGCTCAACTAACCTCATTTTCCAGTATTATAGATTCTTGTACGTAGGAAATATTTTCCAACCTTAACTTCACAACCCAATTGTGCATAATTTCACTATACTCTTTCCATCTTTATTTGACCTTGATCTTCTCTTTGGTTTGGAGACATTTTAATAGATTGTCTTTCTTTTTCTTTGTTCATTTCTATCTTTCAAATACTGTTGATTTTTTTTTATGTTTAATGGACACTTCAGATTTTTTTCTCCCTCAATAAGTAGACCAGCAATGTATTGTTTTACCATTTTTTTCTAGTGATTTGAGACCAAAGGATTTCCTCTCCAGTTCCCAAACACTCCATTGGTTAGTGACTGGAAGAATGATTGATAGGATTTATTGCTTTGGATCTATTAAACGAAAGGAAGGTAAAGATACAAAACTCAGGGAAAGGAAAAAAGAAAGGTATCTCTCAGTTTTCAAATCAGCAAGTATATATTTACAAATATACTATTACAGTTTTCATTGTGATGTTACCTCTGAAAGACATTTGCGAGCAAGAGGATAGTAAGACAGGTTTGTTTTTTTATAAAGGAATTGTTAAAATATTTTATTTTAATGCATGTTGATGTTTTATTTTGGATAGATACATTTAATTTAACCAGGCTGAGCTTAGGCTAGGAACAGCTTTAATAGTAAGTGTTGAGACGCCCTACGTTATCTGAATCAAGGCAGAAAGTGCTCCACTGTAAGACAAATATCCCGGTTGCTCAGATTCATTTTTATCTAAATATATTACTGTCTGAGCAATCCCATTCTGTCTCAAGAATCCTTTGCTAAACATTGTTTTATTGCCTGTAGCATTTGCCATAGCATATAAATTAGCTGCCCTATATAGGTTTCAAAGGTTTGTACAATATTGTTCATTTCACACTACTCACTATGGGGAAATCTATGTTTTAATTTTGAATTTATTTTGAATGGATCTATAATTGTAGTTCAGTAAACTGCCCTGCATAACAGTTTCTAATCTACCTTAAAGAGAATGGTCCAAAACCTTTGTAAAAATAAGGTCTTACTCTTTGTTTGTTTGTTTGTTTGTTTCCTGAAATGCCAGGCTTGGCATGAGATAGAATAACCATTGATATGGTCCCATGATGTGCAATGGTTTGCTGCCTCTGATCACTGTGCTTCTGACATGTTGTGATTGCTATAACAGACTGTCAAATGTGGGAGACGTCCTGGAACGGCCCCTCATCTCTAGCTTCATTGAATTCCACGCTTGCCAAATTACATTGGCAGTCTTTCAGGTCTTCTGGGCAAAACCTGGAAGAATTATTATAGGCTTGCCTCCATGGAATGTAGCTTTCCTACCTTTGATTTTTGGGTTTTTGGTATCAGTAGTTGGCAAGATTGTTGTCTTCAACAGAGCCCGTCAACCTTGGCAGGCCTTGGTTGTGTCAGGTTTGTGGCATGCTGGAAAGACTCTGTTAATTAATTTACTTCGTGAGATGATGTGCAACGAAGATAAGCAGGCCTCAGAATATGAGACTGGCACAGGAGAACTGGCGTTTATGTTCTTGCTATCCTATATACTTAGGAGCAGCATATATTTAGATCAATGCCTGGTAAGCATTAGCCTACACCCATTCACTGAATGTTTTAAATCTGTCCCTATCAAGAGCTGAACTAAGAGTACATACTAAAAGAGCCTTGGTGGAGCAGTGGGCTAATGCCTCCTTAAGTAACACCAGCTGCCTGCAATTAGTGCAGGTTCGCATCCCACCAGGCTCAAGGTTGACTCAGCCTTCCATCCTTCCGAGGTAGGTAAAATGAGGACCCAGATTGTTGGGGGCAATTAAGCTGACTTTGTAATAATGCCGCTTGGGGTGTGTGTGTGAAAGCCCTAATAAGCAGGCATATACATAGAATGAAGGCTACTGCTAAGTTTGTAAGCCGCTCTGAGTCTTCAGAGAAGGGCGGGATATAAATGGAATTTAAAAAAAATAAAAAAACCTGAACAGCCTTGATCCCATTTCAGAATGCCGAGACCTATTGAATTTCTATTCAACTGTCCAGTTGGTGAATCCAGGAAAAGGAACTCCTGGGACATTATTTTACCAAGAGTATAAAACCTTATTCCTGGTAAATAAATGGGGAAGAAATGGAGGTAGTGACAGATTTTATTTTCCTGGGCTCCAAGATCACTGCAGATGGAGACTGTAGCCAAGAAATTAAAAGATGCTTGCTCCTTGGGAGGAAAGCCATGACAAATCTAGACAGCACACTAAAAAGCAGAGACATCACCCTGTCAACAAAAGTGTGTATAGTCAAGGCTATGGTCTTCCCAGTTGCAATGTATGGCAGTGAAAGTTGGACCATAAGAAAGGCCGAGCACCAAAGAATTGAGGCCTTTGAGCTATGGTGCTGGAGAAGACTCCTGCGAGTCCCTTGGACTGCAAGGCGATCAAACCAGTCAGTCTTAGAGGAGATCAAACCTGACTGCTCTTTAGAAGGTCAGATCTGGAGTTGAAACTCAAATACTTTGGCCACCTAATGAGAAGGAAGGACTCACTGGAGAAGAGCCTCATGCTGGGAAAGGTGGAGGGCAATAGAAGAAGGGGACGACAGAGAATGAGGTGGCTGGATGGAATCACTGAAGCAGTAGGTGTGAGCTTAAATGGACTCCAGAAGATGGTAGAGGACAGGAAGGCCTGGAGGAACATTGTCCATATGGTCGCGATGGGTCGGACACGACTTCGCAGCTAACAACAACACAAAACCTTACTGAATAAACTACAGAAGAAGAAAAACCAGCTCTGGGTTTCCTGTGCAAAAGCAAGTGTATTTAATTTCCCCTTTTCCCTCTGGGCCCACCTACAGTCCAAAATGTCCACCAATCTCATCTGCTCGGTGTATCCTTAAGATGACAGCAATGTCTCACAGAAGCCAACGGATGCTTGAGTACCATTCTCCCACCCCTGCATTCCACCCCCCTCCCTGTTATTGTCAAGCTCCCAGCGAAGGAAAAATGTAGGTGAAAGTGAGAGTCAGTCTTGACACCCAGATTCTTTGATAAGACCAATCAATCAGTATAAGAGAGAGCAAAATTGAGGCCTCTGGTTAGCCACGTTAAAGAAAATGAAACCTCTGGTGGCCTTGGTGATCTCTGATCTTGGTTGTTTGCTTGCAGATGTTTCATTGCCCAACTAAGGAATATCATCAATGCAAGTCATCATCATCATCATCATGATGTTACCTAGTTGGATACTGAAACATCTGCAAGAAAACAAAGAAACTTAGAGAACACCAAGGACTCCACAGTAAACCCTGCATTACATATATTCTGTTCTATTGGAAGTTGAGAGCTGAAAAAGTGAACAGACCTAAAGTAATGTTAGCTTGGTTACTTCAAAAGTGCTCAGTAGGCAGAGTGTTTAATGAGGTGATAAATCTCATTGGCTGACTACTCTTGTCAATGACTGAGAACTGGTCATACTACTCTACCCCTCTCAGCATTCCCTGTATGAGAGTGAAATTGCAATACAACACAGTATCTATAACAGTCCTACGAGCAGCAGGAAAACACACACACACACACACACACACACACACACACACTGAATTTATCAAGTGCTTCACAAGGCTGCAAAGAGCTTTATCATAACCTGCTTCAAATTGTGGCTTTGAAATACACCAAAATGCTTCGATGGGATGTTTTGACTAATGTTTTTTTTTTCAAATTCAAGTATCTTTCTGAAGCTTTGCACAGCCTTCGAGTTTGTCCTGCTCCTGCTCCCTAATTTGTCTGATCCCACAGGTTTGTTTGTTTTTTTCCCAAATACAAACCCTAGCATGCTACTCAAAAGAAAAAGAGACAGTTCCCATAGCTGAACAACATTACATTAAAGTTTTATGGCTTTCATTTCTGTCAGTATGCCTAGGATGGAAGAAAGAGTTCCTAAAATTCATAGAATAACACAGTTGGAAGGGACGGTGGAGGTCACTGAGTCCAACTTTCTGCATGAGCAGGAGAGTCTATACCATTTCAGACAAGTGGCTGTCCAGTCTCTTCTTAAAAGTCTCCAGTGATGAAGAACCCACAACTTCTGAAGGCAAGCTGTTCCACTGGTTAATTGTTCTCACTGCTAGGAAATTCCTCCTTAGTTCTAGGTCGCTTCTCTCCTTGGTTAGTATCCATCCATTGGCTCTTGTCTTGCCTTCTGGTGCTCTGGAGGAGAGGTTGATTCCCTCTTCTCTGTGGCAGCCCCTCAAATATAGGAACACTGCTATCATGTCACCCCTAGTCCTTCTTTTCAACTTGACTAGCCATACCAATTCCTGCAACTGTTCTTTATATGTTTTAGTCTGATCAAAGCTATGGTAGCTCTTTTGAAACTTACAAAAAGATTAGGCAGCAACTTTCTATGATAGGATCTATAAAAGGAAAGAATCAATCTGTTTTGTAATGAGAACATGTACTGACTTGATCAATAGCTCTATCTTGGCCACTTATCAGCCATGCTGCAATTTTGAACACTAAGGAAAAAAAGATTCTCAGGAAATCGCCGTTTTACCTGAGGAAAATGTGTTTTTGTTGTTGTTTTAACATTGACTGTGCTGCATAGTGCAGAATTAAGTGCTCAGCTGAAAAACATTAAGCTGGAAATTTGAAGCTCATGATATCAGCTAAAATATGGCTTAAGTCTTGCAATTATTACTATTTTTATTTTGGGAGAGAAAGAAAAATCAGGGCAATCTTTCACAGGCTTTGAAGGACAGCTCTTCTAACTCCTATGTAAACTTTGATGGATGATTTAAGGTGATCAGTCACTTCTGATCTGGGCATGATGATTGTAACTGTTCCATAATGCAGTTCTTGTAAATGGAACAAGAGGATTGTGTAGCATAGTAATTTAAATCTCATCTGAGCCGTGAATTCATATGTGGCCTTAGGCAAATCATTATTCTCCCATCCTTGCACCAATTAGGAGATTTCTTTTCCACCTTTCTGTCCTGTAATGAATTCCAAGGCAATTAACAATATCAGTAATAACAAATTAAAGCTATTACAAGTTCAAACTGCAAATAGCATGTCGGGCAATTAAATAAGGAATAATATAAAAAGGGAAAAGTGCCACAAAGATCTCCTTACTAAAAAAAAAAGATGAAGGCAGCATTTTTTAAATATTGCTTAATTAAGTCAGTTGTAGGAAAGGTACTCAAACCAAAAATTCATCAACACAGTTCTTGAATGTCAAAGCACACACTCCTATTCCAAGAAAACTTTTGGAAAAGTCCCATACAGGTTTTAATACAAAACATCATCAAAAATGTTTATTCACACAAAGAAACAGAAAATAAATAAATAAATAAATAAATAAATAAATAAATAAATAAATAAATAAATAAATAAATAAATAAATAAATAAGCAAAAGCCCACCCCAAATGTTTGACACCCCCCTCTCATTTCGCATCATGGCCTCACCAAGGCAGCCCTAACCCTCCATCCATCAAAAGGTTGCCCATCCCGATTTAAAGCCTTTTGATTCAATGAGATCAGGTGTATCCAGGGTGGAGGGGGCTAAAAAAAAATCAAGATGGCAGTCTAAAACTGCGATCAAAAATCCATCCCTTTTTTGCATGAGTGAGATCAAGATTCTTTTGTACTTTCTTTGCCATGTAATCAAAGGTTTTTTGAACATATTGTATGCTTGTTTCATATTTTACTAAATATTTATGCCCTAATTTCTGTTCTTGGGTAAGCTATAGTCATCCCTGAGCTATAGCATTAGCAATAGCACTTAGGCTTATATACCACTTCACAATGCTTTACAGCCCTCTCTAAGCAGTTTACAGAGTCAGCCTATTGCCCCCAACAATCTGGGTCCTCAGTTTACCAACCTCAGGAGGATGGGAGGCTGTCAACCTTGAGAATCAAACTGCCGAACTGCTGGCAGGCGGCAATCAGCAGAAGTAGCCAGCAGTATTGCATTCTAACCACTGCGCCACCAGGACTCTTAATCTATAGTTTAGTATAGACTATAGTTATCAGCTGAAACCTGGACAATGTTTGATAGATACTTACCTTCTAGGATTTTAATCCAATGGCCTTGCTCCCACACATTCAAGAAGAGTACACCCTATCTTTGGAATGAAAAGAGACATCATACCTCAGTTGCCTTTCTCGGTCCTTGCAAAAATCTCAAAGAGGTCTTACTGGTGTTGCCTGGGGGGAGACGGGCAGATCGTCTTCTTCATGATGGACAACTCTCTGGGCTCATCATATCTACATCCTCACCTTCCTTGTTATCTGCCCCTTGAAAAGAAAAAGAGGAAAACATAAAATAATCAGAGCGCTCTTTGCTACATTTTGTTTCTGGGGAAAAATAAAAATAAAAGGCCAAGGACGACTAGAATAAAAACAAAACAAACCCGCCCCCCACTCTCTGCTTTTCCCTCGAGTCCGTGGGTGCTTCAGAAACTTCCGTGTAAGAATCCACTGCCCCCAGACAGTACGATTGCTGTGTAGGGTTAGATAACCAACCTTTACCAGAGCTTATCTTTAGCACCAGAGGCTAACATTGTGCATGTTTAAGCAAAATTAAACCTATCAAAGTAATTATGGGAACATTATCAGGACATCAGTTAGGCAGTCAAGCTCTGCAGGGCTTGCAAATTCTGTAATGTAATTGGAACCATCATCATTCATTCCAAGCAGCCACAGTCATGCTACAGTCATTTTCCATTTTAATTGGGCCTGATTTTCAGATGGCGGGGATGGAAACTGGCATGAGATTATAAAATACCACCGGTGGTGTGAATCAGTATTCAGAATCTTAGTCGCGGATCTTGTATAGGTATATGTACGTGTATATGTCCATCTCACTCTGAAAAGATAATAAGTGTCAGCCTGCATCATGGTTTTCTTTCAAGCTTGCTGCCAACTGCCATAAAACGGTAGGAGAGGGAAGCACTGGGTATTTGGAGAGGGGGAAGCGTGCAGGAGGTGGAAATGAAATTTCTGAGAAGACGTGAAGAGGTCTGGTCACAGGGAGATCAGCTTGGGTTGTTTAAAATGTTCAAGGCTACCTGTCCAGGCTTTGGAGTGCACAGAGGAAGAATGGTGCACCTGGACCAGAGACTTTCCCAAAACATCTTTCTGGTTGTTGATTGGTTGCCTGGCTACAGGGGTGGGTGGGCTTTGAAGTTTGCTTCAGCTTGTTTCTTCGCACAATTTTTCTTCAGATCTTGCCTGACTTTGCTGTATTCGGTTCACTCCTAGTAAAAGGAATGGAATCAAGGTAAAATCTATGGAATCAAGGTTTTTTTTTCTTTCCAAGGGATTGAGTGGGAAGGATCCCTGACAAACAGAAAACAACCAGCGGTAGGAGCATCTAATCTAATCAATCCCATTTATGCTTCACAAAAGGATTACTCTATTGAACTCAATGAGAATCCCTTCCATAGAAGACACACACACTGATTTCTCCAAACCTCAGAAATAAGAAAGTGCCTTGTTATTGATTAGTGCAATCCTGATTAGAATGGATTTTGACACCTTCTAGGTGCTAAACATCATTTGTTCAATCCTCAATTTCTTCCCCTCCATTTTACTAGAATAGGTGAGGGATTTTTTTAAAAATAGTTGACTGATGTAAGAGAGTTAAATATAATTGTTGGGCACTTCACTTAGTTGTAGTTCACAAAGCATCACTTGGGTCTTGGGATGTTCCAGTCGTTTTGAGAGATTTTTACTCCTTCTCTAGCAAAAGTTACAAAAATGTATTAACTCTGCTTCTCTAGCTCATTTGTGGTAGTTTTTCTAATCTCTATTATTCTTATCTTTTTTTATCGTGCCTTTATTAGTTACTGCTGCCTCTTGTAAATAAATACATGTGATGTCTTAAATGTTAGTAAAATTGAATCAAATTTACCTAGAACAAATACTTTTTCACCCTGGAAATTGCAGAGATTAAGTATGCTTTAGTTCCCATTTCAGTTCTGCAGAAGACAAGTCAGCTTAGATCTGAAGCATAACCCCATTACTGAAATCCTGGTGTTTGAATGTCTCTCCATTAGCTTAAAGTGGAGAATGAAGTGATGAACACTAATAAACATTTATAACTTTACATTTAGAATTAGATGAAAAGTGCAGGTAGTAATTTCCGAGTCTGTGAAGACTGCTCATGGTTTGCTGTTCACAGAAACTATTCTAGTCAAATCCTATGCTCTGTTGTGATGATATGGGTGAAGCAGTAATTGAGGTCAAGATGATTATTTCTTATTTCTCCTCTTCCATCAAATTCTATGTGTGGTGATGTAATATTCTACCTACAGTGAAGAGCATTCCTTGAGTTGTGAAGGAGAAAAACTAGGTTTATTTTATTTACTACCCATAGCACAGGCATCTGCAGAGTTGGGCAAGTGACAAAACATGTCTCATCACAACATAATTTCCACCCATTGTACACAGTTACTCCCTAATTTACAACAGTTCATTTAATGACCGTTTGAAATTACAGCGGCACCTTAAAAAAAGTGGGTTTTGACCATTTTTCACCCTCCTCACAGGATCCCCCAAGGTCATGTGAGCAAAATTCAGACCCTTGGAAAGACCCTGGCTCACATTTATGAATGGTTGCAGTGTCCCAAGGTCATGTGATTCCCTTTTGCAACATTCTGATAAGCAAAGTCAATGGGGAAGCCAGATTCATGTAAGAACCTTGCTACTTATTTAACAACTCAATTTGCAACAGAAATTTTGGGCTCAATTGTGGTCATGAGTCGAGGACTAGCTACATGTGCCCGTGTTCGCTGGATGGAAATAGGAAAGAGTGAAGCTTCTAGTGAACTTACACTAGAAGTTGTGATCATTCATCATTTCAGCATCGTTGTAGGTAGGAAGGAATACCTGGGGTCCACAATCCAGAGTAATTCTGCACCAGCTTTGGTGCATCTTTACTACAGTAGTGTACTGGTCCAATAGCATACAGTATCTGTTTTGATGAAAATGAAGTCTGTACAGTAGGGCTTATCCCCAATCCACTTTTATAGTTCGGTTGGTCAATTGGAGCATAAGATACCTTTGGTACTTATACAATTTTCCTCCTTTTTTTCATTAAAACCTCTGCACATAGATTATACCTTCTGCAGCTAGAAGGCAATAAGCTCTTTTGGAAATCAAAGAACAATATAACGACATCTTATCTTCTAAGAGTGGAAAATATTGGATGACAGACTAAGTGGAAAGTAAACATAATACAGAGGAATTGCTATTTAACAGAATTGATTTTTACCCTGTGGTTTTAAATTGCTATTTATAACCCAAGCTAATCAAATTCTACTTTTCTCTTTCAGATCATAATTGCATTCTCCTCCCTTTGGCTCCTGTTTGTCTACTGGGAGCTGTATAAAATATGTCACTTCTGTTCCCTCGTCATGTTCCACGGGGAGGCTAGTGGTTCGTCTCTTTCAAAGGCAATTCTGAGCTGTGGAAGATAGAAACAAGGTTGGCTTCAAACGAAGCTTTTTTCCCCAAAGGAGTCAATGGTTGTTCTTCACTTCTGAAAAGTCTCTGTCTCATTCTCTTGTTCTCTCTGACTCTCTCTCTCTCTCACACACACACACACACTCCCTCTCTTCGTGTGTATGTGAGAGAGTTTTAGAGATTTTGCCAAAAACCTCCATTTTCTCCAGCAATTCTCCTTAAGTATTTTGAGAGTGGGGATGGGGAGGTTTCACTTCTTTTTCAAACTACAAGGACGTTGAGCATTGGGGTGAATGTACCATTTTTCATAGGACAATAACCCCTCTAGTGCTCCTTCCACAAAGAATAATGGTAGAGATGTAGCAGGAAGGGAGGGAGGGAGGACTTTAGATTGCTTTTGTAGAAAAGAAGCTAAAAATATTATTATTATTATTATTATTATTATTATTATTATTATTATTATTATTATTATTATTATTATTATTATTTGTATACCGCCCTTCTCCCGAAGGACTCAGGGCGGTGAACAGGGCAATACATATTAAAAAAACAAGATACAAAAATTAAAAACGATTAAACAAAATGCCTATGAATAAGTTAAAACACATTAAAAAGTAGGTTAAAACAGATTAGTAAAACCCTACCCCATCCCATCAGGCCAGGCCAGCTTGTTCGAAAAGGTAGGTTTTGAGATCGCGCCGGAAGGAGCGGAGGTCAGGCGCCATCCGGAGCTCGACCGGAAGATGGTTCCATAAATCCGGCGTGCCCACAGAGAACGCCCTCCCCCTGGGGGCCACCAGTCAACATTCTTTGACCGGTGGCACCCTGAGGAGACCCTCTCTGTGGGAGCGTACTTGGCGGAGGGAAGTTGACGCCGGCCGCAGGTGCTCCTCAAGGTATTCCGGACCCATGCCATGTAGGGCTTTGTAGGTCATTACCAACACCTTGAATCTCACCCGGAAGACAACTGGAAGCCAATGCAGCTTGCGGAGCAGAGGTGTAACATGGGAGTGTCGGGAAACACTGATAATTGACAAGAATATCACTCATGTTCAGGAATAACACTTCTCCTCTGACTAAATCTCTCAGCAAGTTAAAAGATAAATATTCATTTATTTATTTTATTCTTTAATTAGGTTTACATGCCAGTTTGCACTCCCAATTCCCCCCCCCCTAGAGTTCTGTAGGATAGAGTGGACTGAAAGCCTGGTTCAAAATCACTTGTGAACTTCCTTGGCTGAAGTCTCTCTAATCCTAGTCCAACATCTTGTTTAAATGGCTTGTTTCCAGACATGTTAATTCACTATACGAAATAAATTCATATAAATAACATTACTTTTCTGACCAATTTCATATTTCCTTAGAGGCTACAGCAGGCATAGAAATCTTAAATATAAATTTAAGAAGGAGGAGGAGGAGGAGGAGGAGGAGGAGGAGGAGAAGGAGGAGGAGGAGGAGGAGGGAGGAGGAGGAGGAGAAGAAGGAGGAGGAGGAGGAGAAGGAGGAGGAGGAGGAGAAGAAGGAGGAGGAGGAGGAGGAGCAGGAGCAGGAGCAGGAGCAGGAGGAAGAGAAGGAGGAGGAGGAGGAGAAGGAGGAGGAGGAGGAGAAGAAGAAGGAGGAGGAGGAGGAGGAGGAGGAGAGGAGGAGGAGGAGAGGAGGAAGAGGAGGAGGAGGAGGAGGAGGAGGAGGAGGAGGAGGAGGAGAAGAAGAAGAAGAAGAAGAAGAAGAAGAAGAAGAAGAAGAAGAAGAAGAAGAAGAAGAAGAAGAAGAAGAAGAAGAAGAAGAAGAAGAAGAAGAAGTAGTTTTGGTACTAATATTGGTACTACCCTTGCTTGCCTTTGGCACAATTGTTCTATTTCTATTTGTGGCAAAGGCAAGCAAGGGTAGTACCAATAGTAATAGGTACTTTGGGTGCAATCCCAAAACAACTGGAGCATCATTTGAATACCATTGGAATTGACAAATTCACCATCAGTCAATTACAAAAGGCAGTTTTACTGGTTATAGCTTCCATCCTGTGACAATATCTGTAACACCATCCAACATCCACATCTGCCTATCCTAGGTCCTTGGTAAGGACTCGATAGGTAGACAAAAATGCCAAACCCAATCTGAACATCTGGCTGTCTGAGAGATTATTATGATTAATAACAACAACAATGACAATGACGACGACAACAACAACAACAACAACAACAACAATATAGCAGTAGAATGTCTGTGGCAAAAGAAAGCAAAGGGCGCAATCCCAAAAACCTTTGGAAAACCATTTGAATAGTGTCGGCATTGACAAAATCACTACCAGTCAATTACAAAAGGCAGCTTTACATCCTATAACACCATCAAAAAAACAAATTCTGCCCATCTCAGGTCCCTGGAAAGATTCAATAAGTGAATTTAAAAAATCACAAAACTGCGTCTCATATTTTTTTTTTGGCCATGTCATGCAGGGGAATTCACTGGAAAAAAACAATTATAAAGACATTCTCATTTGAACAAGCCGGCCTGGCCTGATGGGGGATGGGGGGGTTATTGTTATTTTAATATTTGTATTTACTGTTTTTAGTTGGTTTAGTTTAGTTTTTAATCCCTTTTAACTTTTGTATCTCTGTATTTTTTATGCTTGCCCTGTTCACCGCCCTGAGTCCTTCGGGAGAAGGGCGGTATATAAATAAAATTATTATTATTATTATTATTATTATTATTATTATTATTATTATTATTATTATTATTATTATTATTATTATTATTATTATTGTTGTTGTTGTTGTTGTTGTTGTTGTTGTTATTATTATTATTATTATTATTATTATTATTATTATTATTATTATTATTATTATTATTATTATGAAGAGTGGCGGGAAAAGGAAACCAGGCCACCAAAGATGTTGATATGAGCCAGAGCATTAAAACAACTCAAAGAAGTAGTGCAAGACTGGAAGATGTGGAGAAACCTAGCCCATAGAATCGCCAAGAGTCAGACACAACTGAGTGGATAAACTCATCAAGTGAATAAAAATGCCAGATCCAATGGAAACATCTGGATAACTGTATGACCAATAGTAATAATAAGCTGTAATCTTATGAATTAGCCACATTTCACTTTTTGTTTTGTTTTCCCATAGCAACTCACAAGATTTTGGACATTTTTCTACTTTTTGTTCTTTTTGTCCCACAACATCATTTGAAATTATAAGCAGTATCCATCTTTGGGAACGATTGTGGAATCCTTACTGAGAATGAAAGCTCTTCGAACAGGACACAACATCTACAAAGCCGCATGTCTTACTCTTTTCCCCTTTCAATCAAGCAGATCTAAATCAAATCTGAAGTGTCTCACTGGCTTTTCCTGTAAAAAATCAACAGGCAAGATCCTCACCAATTTTTAAACAGCAGTGAACTTATTTGTTCACCTCCAGAATAATTTATAGCGCAATGTTAGTTACCCATGAAAGAGATGGAATTGTTCAGAGAGGGGACTGGTCCCCTGACAGAATGGAGCCCTGTGTTTCTTCATTTCCACTATTGATATTAACAATATAAAAAAAATTGAGCTCAGCTATTACAGAACTCCCAATTTATGAGGGCAATAGAAAATACATGAACAAAGCTTAAACTTGGAGTATTCGAGGCAAGGTAGGTAAGCCCTCTGCAAACAATGTCAAGTTTCAAGAACTGAAATAACTTTTCTATAATGGCTCTTCTAAACAGTTTCCAGATTGCCTTTTGAATTTTCAGTTCTTACAATTATGGGCCCTAAAGAATGTAGGAAGTATGATTGTTGCCCTGGGGTACTTAAGCCACTCTCCTAATGCAAGTACCTATTATAACTGAATTTCTTCATCTTCTAGATTAGTGCAATTGTTCAGTAAGATCACTAAACAGCAGGAAGTAATAGCTTTGGGCAAGATGACTAAATATAAATGGTGAAGCTCACATATTCCTCTTCTGACTTTATTATTTTCTTTCCCTAAAGAGGTATAGATATGGCTTTCTGGCAATCTGAAAAGGTTTAGATAGTCTGGGCAGATTCCTGCTCTGCCCCACCAATTATTTTATGGAAGAATTTAAATAAATACAATTTTTTTTTAGTTTTTTTTTCCTGGCTACCATCTGACTTGTCCAAAATGCTAGCAACTAAATACCCAACTTCAGTCCTGCTCAGATTCCAGACTGAATTCGTTTGATCCGAGGTGGGGAAACCGGGAAGTTCTCAATTTACAAAATCCTTTGTTCAGTGACTCTCCATGTTATTCACCAAAGCACCAGAGGGAAGGACGAGAAACAATGGTTGGAAACTGATCAAAGAGAGAAGCAACCTAGAATTAAGGAGAAACTTCCTGACAGTGAGGACAATCAACCAGTGGAATAGCTTGCCTCCAAAAATTGTGGGTGCTCCATCACTGGAGATTTTTAAGAAGAGACTGGACAGTCATTTGTCTAAAATGGTATAAGTTCTCCTGCTTGAACGGGGGGGGGGCTGGACTAGAAGACCTCCAAGGTCCCTTCCAGCTCTATTCTATTCTATTCCTTGTCCTTTTCCTTCTTCATTTAACATTTCCTTCAACCTAAGTTTCTCTCTCTCTCATTCTCTGTCTTTTATTTTTCCTCGCAAGATTATGAAGGGAATGCCAGCAGGCTACCACAAGGAAATAGCCTCACTCTGGAACACTGTTGTTAAGTGAATCTTTTTTCCCCATTGACATTGCTGGTAAGAAAGTTGCAAAAGGGTGATCACGTGACCCTGCAACCGGCATAAATACATGCCAGTGGCCAAGTGTCTGAATTTTGATCATGTGATAATGGGGATGCTGCAATGGTTTAAGTGTGAAAAACAGTCATAAGTCACTCTTTGCAGTGCTGTTGTAACTTTGAACAGTCAATCAACAAATGGTTGTAAGTCAAGGACTACCTGTATCTTCTATGTAGAAAACATCATGTAGGCATATATATTCCTGCAACCCTGGTGCAAAAGCTGTGTTTATGTAATAATATGGGGGAAAAAACAGTGAGAGTGCAGAGCAACTCCTCAACGTGAGACATTGTCTGATGATATATGAATGGTGCACTGATACTACATGTCCACCATATGTGGAATATTTGAGGGGGAGGCATGGTCAGAAAACTTAATCTTAATTTACCCCTTCATATATCAATACTCTCAATATTTTTTAAAATAATTTTCTGGGTCTTTGTGTGTCATTCAGTAAACATTTTAAAGAAAGTACATAGACAATGAACATTTTAAAAACAGGTAAAGGGAATAAACAATAAATAAAGGATCTAAACATGTATGGATTATAATTCTCATACACACACACACATATACAGTAAGAAACTAGAAATCAAACTTCTAAGCAAGGATAAATATCAAAACTATGGACAACACTGCATTAATTATAAAAGGAAGTTGCAAACTGTAATAGATTGAGTCAAAATGATTGAAATATCTCATAGAACTGAAATACAGACATTATACACTGAAATACCCAAATTTTAGAAAAGGCACATATCCAAACATTGAAATGTAGTCCATAAATGGTTTCCAGTTTAAATGGAATTCTGTATCACTTTTAACAAATGAAGCTATTTTGGATATTGAAGCATATTGCCAGAACTGGACTAATTTGCTTCACTATACTATGAATCCTTTTTCACCCATGTTGAACTTTACAACATTGCCACTCTTGAAAGAATTTCCTGAAATCTACTCATTCCTGGAAAAAATGCAACAAGGCTGAAAAGGTGAAATTCAGAAACTCTGATGTGTATAGGCCTTAGTCTTGAATAGGAAAGGCAACACTAAGGGGCTGCCACAAAAAAAGGGTGTGTGTGTCAACTTATTCTCCAAAGCACCTGAAGATAGAACAAGAAGCAATAGATGGAAACAACCAATCAATTAGAGAAACAATCTAGAACTAAGGAAGATTTTCCTGACAGAACAATTAATCAGTGGAATGACTTGCCTCCAGAGGTTGTGGGTGCTCCATCACTGGAGATTTTTAAAAAGAGGCAAGACAGTCACTTGTCTAAGATGGTATAGGTTCTCCTGCTCGAGCGGGGGGGGGGGGGGGCTGGAGAAAAAAAAAAACCTCCAAGGTCCCTTCCAACTCTGTTATTTCTTCTTTTGTTATTCTGTTATTATTCTGTTATAGAATCCATTGTTGTACAAAAGACAGTGAATTGTTATTTATTGTGTTTAAGTAAGGTTTTTGTGAAATATGGGAGCATAGCGCTGGAGGGTAGAATTTTGGACATGTAGAGAAGCAATTGCAGCAAAACTATTTAATGAAGAGTAAGGTGAGGATATACTATAGACCATTCCCTCATTGCTATGATTTTGCTTTTTTTTTAACCTTTTGTATGATGCTGTAAGGCATAAATCCTATCAATGTTTTAAAGGTTAAAGAGAAAATCTCAAATCATCCTAAACTGTTGTCAAATTTTAAAAGATCCTTTTGCCCAGAACTTCCAATTAGATTATGAATCTTTACTATGAAAAGCACTGTATGTAAAATGAATTTTAAGCAGCTCAGTTCAGAAACTTAGAAAATCAGGGCTGTCTTTCCTATAGACAGGAGGAAACACATAGCTCCAGTAGTAGAATACACATTTCAAACCTGCAAGATTACTTGTGGCCATGGCACCCATTTTTACATCCCTTTTATTACTTTATTATTGGAATTTCCACATGGATATGCTTAGTAAGGCTATTCTTACTGTTTGACATTGGTTAATGCAGGATTAGTATGAAAAGAAGGTACTCTGGGCAAGATGGCCACATTAATTGGCCATTACTATTACAACCCATAAAATATGTGTTGAGTTTCATTGTGAGAAAATATCTGCTGTGAACTCCATATAGGCGTCAGGAAGGGCATCCAGCCAGTAAACGCTCAGCTCCACTCGGTCGCCCCAACTCCACCCCGAAACAAGGGATCGTTAAAAAGAAAAGAGGCACTGTGAGCAATGCAGTAGCAAAGCAGGTCTTCTTTACTCATACAGCCTCCCTCTGCCCTTGAAAACCACCGGAAGCTTCAGCTGGTCCAGAATGCCACAGCACGGACGTTAGTGGACATGCCTTGGCTTTGCAAACTGCAATGTCTGCCAGTTTGCTTCTTTGTGTGATTCAAGGTGCTTGTAGCTACCTACAAAGCCCCATGTAGCATAAGGTCTGGTACTTGAGGGACCACTGCCTCCCATAGTATCTGCCCAGCCAAGTTGATCTAGCAGGGTTGATGCATTCATGAGTTCCATCCATTAAACAATGCCATCCGTCTGTCTCCAGGAAGTGTGCTTTCTCTGTAGCAGTGATTGTCTTTGGGAATTAGGTTCCACCCGCCCCCCCACACACACACACACAAATTTTTTTTGAACAATTCTTACCCTCCTGGTATTTCAAAGGGCTCTAAAGACCTGGCCTTTTCCCCAGGCCTTTGGTGAGGGAAATAAATTACACACATACTCTTTTTTCCTCTTTATTGTTCCCCTCTAGGTTTGTTTTTTTTGCCATCATTTTTCTTATGTTTTGTGTTGCTTTTGTGTTTGTTGTATTGTGCTTTGTTTTCCTTGTAGGTTGCCTGCATAAGTGGGAGTCAGACAACCTATAAATATTTATTAGGTAATAATAATAATAATAATAATAATAATAATAATAATAATAATAATAATAACAATAATAATAATAATAATAATAAAATAATAATAATAATAATAATAATAATAATAATAATAATAATAATAATAATAAAATAATAATAAAATAATAATAATAATAATAATAATAATAATAATAATAATAATAATAATAATAATAATAATAATAATAATAACTGAGTACCCTAATTTTACACACACAAAAAATCCTGCTTGGACTATATTCTTCGATTCTATCTTAATAATTTTTAAGGCCTTGATTAGGACTGGAACTATTAAGTTTCCAGCAGTTTCAGACTGTGCACCTTTAATTTAAGATAACCCCCCCCACACACACACACACAGAATAATAATAGTGATATGAAGAACTTGACTATATTATCTTTCCCGAGGCCTTTGTGTATGTATGTATGTATGTATGTATGTATGTATGTATATTTTGTATGTATGTATGAATGTATGTGTCAGTGTTGACTCCTGGATTAATATTTTGGGCAAGATTTCAGAAGCACCATTGCTTGCTACCTAGGGCTTAGGGAAAGTGATTGGCCCAAGATCACAAGGCTGGCTTAGTGATTAAAATGGGGTTAGAACTCATGGGTCTTTGGTTCCTAGCTTGATGTTTAACAACCATACCAAACTGATTCTTATATACACACATCTATTCTGCCTCCATATTAATTTCTATATCTATGTAGAAATAATCTATATAGCTCAATACAAGGACAAAACCAGCTGTATAGTGCCTCCTACTGGTCAATAGCAAATATAACAGCTTGCAGGAACCACAAATTACTTCACCCATTTGAGCACAGTCACTCCAAGAGGTTGAACTAGGGCAGGGTCCCCCAACCCCCGGTCCCTGGACCAGTACTGGGCTGCAGCATGCCAGAAACCGGTCCCCACAAACAAGGAAAGTCCCATCCACGGGATTCAGGCAGCACACAAAACCACGCCCCCTACGGTCCGTGGAAAAAAACTTTCTCCACGGAACTGGTCCCTGGTGCCCAAAAGGTTGGGGACCTCTGAACTAGAGGCATCCAACAGGATGGGCTGGAAAAAAAAGAAGTCAAGATTGTAATTTCAGTAGTACAAAGAAATATGTGGCCCTTTTCCACATATGTCAGTTTTACAGATATGTACACAAGGAGCAGGGCTTTGGTCGTGCTGCTTTGACCATCGGCTTAACATTTTCACTTCCTCCCGTGGATGTTGCTGATGGGAACCTAAGCACTTATGAATCATCAAGAAGGAAGGCCATGATACAGAGGCGGATGCTATCTTGGAAAGGCTGAGATTGCAAAACAAAATGAACCCAATAAGAAGAGATGGGGAGGGTGGGAGGAAGAGGAGGAAGGGATCCTCATTCCTAAAATGGTACAAGTCGTCATCAGCTTACAGCAATTCATTTAGTGACTATTCAAAGTTACAATGGCACTTTTAAAAAAGTGACTTATGGCCATTTTTCACACTTAATGACTGTTGCAGCATCAGGGAGCGGAGGAACCCCTTACAGACCTGTACATTCTTGTGTTGTCGTATGGGCAACACACTGCAACCTCCACCCCTTTCAACCTGCACACAAAATCCCAACATATAAACCAAGGTGGTGAGGTTTATGCTTTCCTCAAAATGTTACTCAGATAAGAAAGAATATAGTTGTTCTCCACAATCAGGTTCTCCTTATGACCCATGTTTCTATTATCTGGACATTGATAAGTGACCCCGATGTCCACTTTGATTACTGAAATACTAAATGCTAAAGGAAAGCCAGTAAAATGTAAATGAACAATGATTAAAATATCCCATAATGAAAGCAGAATTACAAACTTTTTTTAACGTAGATAATAGTACAGAGAACAGCAATGCTGCATGGAACATTGATGAAGTAATCTAATCAAAATGTTTCTGTTCCCTCAAAATTCCTCAGGTTTTAATTTTTCCTTTCTGTAGAGAACTTCCACATTTCTGCAATTGTTATTACAGGTCTGCAAGGAGTTCCTCCCCTGAAATATTTTTTTCCCCTCTCAGAGGTCCATAGATATTTTATCCATTTGCATTTCAAGCTTTGATGTTACAACTGGGAGAAAGAAGGCACATACAAATCCATAGGTATCCATTGTACGTATATATATATATATATTGCTAGGCCCCAAACATGGGACAAATCTTATTTCCTGTTTCGGCCTAACCCAAGGCCATCCACAGGCAGTAGTCACAGCAGTGACAGCTCATATTTGTGTAAATTTTTTGGATTGCTAACAAAGAATTAAAGGGAGACTGATATGCATTTCAAACGTATTTGTTCTCATCAGTCAGCCATACCCTTCTGAGATTCGAACCTGGGCTGATTGCACCTGATTGCACCTCCTCCTTCTCCTTCTCCGCCTTCTACTTCAGGGCAGAGGGGCGATCCCGGGCTGCTGAAGCCCCAGCTCCAACTTTCTGCTGTGGTCTGCCTGTCGCAATTCCCGAGCTGCGCCTTCCCGGGCGGGTGTTGCTGTAGGTTTGCTGCGGCACCACACCCTGAAGTCAAACTTCCAGGGTCAGGTGAAGCTTAGCTCTGCACGAACATGTGAGGTCGGCCTCTGCCTGGCTTCCCGTGCTCCCTTGAGCTCTCATGCTCGCGGAGCAACAGCGGCTCGGTACACGCTTAACTCCCACTCCCTTCCAAAAAAAAAGGGCTGCTGCCGTAGGATGCCGGTAAGCTGGAGCCTCAGCCTCGGTTGGGCTGGTCGGTTTATTTATGAGGAGGTCGTCTTTCACCATTCTCGAGCGCTGGATTTGTCCATTTCCACTAACGTCTCTGCTCCCAAGGATATACTATTTTCCGACGTATAAGGCGACTGGGCATATAAGACGACCCCCGACTTTTGAGAAGATTTTCATGCGTCGTCTTATACGCCGGAAAATAGTTGAAGTCCACAAGTCATGAAAGAGCCAAGGTTGCCTATCCCTGGCCTAGAGGAACGTTGTCCATGGGGTCGTGAGGGGTCAGACATGACTTCGCGACTTAACAACAACAACAATTATACATATGAAAGACAGACTCTGGGGTTTGGGAGAGCTGGGAATTATATAATTGTGTTTTTGCCCATTGGTGTGAACTAATGATGCTTAATGAAAATGGGAAATCCTATCGACTTATTCTACTGCTGAGTAATAAGTCAACATTTGGTCATTCTGCCTCAGGAAAAAGTGTCTCTGATTTAAGGTAAAGCAATCAGTTATTCTGCTTCTTTTTTGCAGACAAACTCCCAACTATTAAAAACAAAATAAACAAACAAAACATCTTAGCAAAAGATCCTCATCTAGCTGGGAGGATCCCATGAGCAAATCCTCTTCCCATCTTGGTGCCCTTCCAGTTTCCGACATTTGTATTCTTATTATCACATCTAAAGACGCTTAAGGGAGGGCAAGTTGCATGAGAGATGCTGATGGACTAATGATGTCATTAGTTTATCTAATTAAAATAGGCCCAGAATTTCTATGGCTGCCATTTAAGGTGTATCAGTCATGCCGGCCACATGACCATGGAGACGTCCTCGGACAAGCGCTGTCTCTTCAGCTTTGAAACGGAGATGAGCACCGGCCGCTAGAGTTGGAAAAGACTAGCACGCATGTGCAGGGGAACCTTTACCTTTACCTTTACCTTTACCAATTAACCAAAGATTGCCATTATTTTTCTTTTAAACCATCACAATGATTAGTGTGTGATGGAACTGCTGGAAGCTCGAATGCATACAGAGTGCCCCATTTTCATTTCCCATGGATCAGCATGACTGCGCAGAATATCTGTGCAAACCATACAAGAGCTACAAAATGGACCTACCCCATGTGCCTCAGCATATATCAGCCCTAGTTAAACTGTGCATCTATTAATTAGCATAGATTATATTCCATTAACTATCAGCATATGGCTTTGTTTTAGTGTTCTTTGTATGTGGAAGGTTTGGAATGCAAGCGTGAAGCCAGTATGTGAGTAATAGTTTATTAATTAAGATGGGACGACTCCCAACTGTTTGTACAAATGTCATGGAAAAGTTCTTATGGCCTCATTTGCACAGATGGTGAGAATCCTTTAGGGAATCTTGCATTAACTGAAACTCTTCAGAGGATATTATCTGATTTGTTTTGGTTGATAAGGCATTGAAGCTCAATAGCTTGTCTAGATAGTCCTTCATTTCACATCCTGATGAGAAGCTGCTTAGAGCCTAGATTGATCTCCAACACATATGTTCATTCTCTCTCTCTCTCTCTCTCTCTCTCTCTCTCTCTCTCTCTCTCTCTCTCTCTCTCTCTCCCCCTCTCCCTCTCCCTCTCCCTCTCCCTCTCCCTCTCCCTCTCCCTCTCTCTCTCTCTCTCTCTCTCTCTCTCTCTCTGCTATTATTCTGGACCACAAGTATGTCTTCTGGGCCAGCAGTTGCATTTTTCACTATCATATGCAAAACCTATGACCGCCATATTTACTCTGTCTTTATTATTTCCATGTCAATGTACAGTGCAACGTTATAATTTGAGACCATTTTAAGGCTAGAATGGTAGCAGCAGTAGTGGCTACCGAATGCATAAATATCACTTTTGTTATATAATTTGTTTGCCAATAGATCAATTTGCCTTGAGAATAAGGACAGATTAGTGGAAGCAGAAAATGCAGGGAGTGTGTTTTGTTTATTTAGTAGCCTAATATGTTTGCCCATGTCTTGAAGCAACTTCAGTAGAATCAACGGGAGAGAGTCAATAACAATAATCAATGCTGATGTAGCTACTGCACACATGAGTGGTGAACATTTATAGAGGATTGGAAAACATTGTTGCAATTAAAGATTAGGTATTTCAGAGAACACACACGACTCTTTTCCACTTCAATGAAATACTTCATTTTTCATATTTGTTCATTGGTGGCTCATCTAAGCAATCTTGACTGATCCCACCCAGGAAATTTAAGTGCAGTAAGAGGTGATTAATGCATTATTATTTTTTATTGAAAAGTTTTAAAATGCATTTTAAAAACATAAACTCCCTCCCTCCCCCTCTCCCCAACTTACCCTCCCTCGCCCCCCCCCCCCGACTTCCCAGAGCTGAATACAGGGTATTAACTTTTACAAACTTAAGCTAAAATATGCTAACTAACTAAAAAAACACATTAAATTCTATCACACTTTAACTCCCCTTAAAAATAACTAAATAACTAATAATGAATACCTAATAATACATCATATAAAACTAATACTTATTCATATGCTAAATGAAACTTTTTAGTCCCATATTTATTCTGAATATACTCAATCCATCTTCTCCATTCCACAATATATCTCTGTTGCGATTGTTCTTTCAAATATGCTGAAATCTTTGCCATTTCCGCCAGGTTTGAAACTTTCAAAGTCCACTCTTCTATAGTAGGCAGTTCCTCCTTCTTCCAATATTGCGCTACTAAAAGTCTTGCTGCCGTTATTAAATTCAACATCAATTTAGTATCTATAACAGTACAATCTGTAATAATACCCAACAGAAATAACTGTGGAGAAAACCTTATCTTTTTCTTAAATATCTTCTGCATGTTCCACCAAATTTTAATCCAAAAAGCTTTGACTTTTTTACAAGTCCACCATATATGATAATACATTGCATCATCACAACCACACCTCTAACATTTAGGCTGGCAGTTCGGATACATATTTGCTATTTTTTTAGGATCTAAATGCCATCTATAAAACATTTTATAAAAATTCTCTCTTAAATTTTGAGCCTGTGTAAATTTTACATTTCTAACCCATATCTTTTCTCAGATATCCATTGTTATGACCTCCTGAAAATTCTGGGCCCATTTTATCATACAATCTTTAACAAGTTCCGTTTCTGAGTCTATTTCTATCAATGCATTGTATATCCTTCTTATATGTGCTTGACCTTGATCTCTAATTTGTTTTACCAAATTTTCATCAGTTATCGAAATACCAACTTTCTGATCTTCCTTCCATCTAGCTTGTAACTGCCCATACTGGAACCAAGTTTGTACTATTTTCCCTTCTTTTAAAATATTATATGGCTTCAATTGCCATACATTCCTTTCCATCCTAAGAATTTCTTTATATGTAGTCACATCATGTTTAAATCCCACATTTATATTTTCTATTGCATGTTTAGGTATTGCCCAAATTGGTATTTTATAATTTAATTTATATCGATATTTTTTCCAAACTCGCAACAGAGCATACCTTAATATATGTGTCTTAAAAATATTATCCACCTTCTTTTCATACAATAAATATGCATGCCAACCAAATAACAAATCACAACCCTCAATATTCAATAATCTCCCTTGTGTTGAATTAAACCAGTCACTAATTGATGATAAAGCAGCAGCCTCATTATATAATTTAAAATTGGGCATTTTAAGACCACCTCTTTCACGTATTATCTTAAATTTTACTCTTGGTCTTTTCCCTGCCCAAACAAATTTATTAATACCTTTCTGCCATTCCTCCAAGTTTGAATCCTTTTTAAGTATAGGTATCATTTGAAACAAAAGTAAAAACTTTGGCAAAACATTCATTTTCACTACTGCAATTCTTCCCAATAAAGATAATTGTAATTTTTTCCAACTATCTAACTCTTTTTGTATTTTTAACCATAACAATTCATAATTATTTTTATATAATTTCACATTTGACGCTGAAAGATATACCCCCAAATAGTTAGTCTTTTTAACTATTTCAAATCCAGTTAGTTCTTCTAATGCATTATTGGATAGCACATTTTTTTCAAAAGATTTGCTTCCTTAAAATCTTTTGGTGATAATGATAGAACCCTTCAAACTGAACACAAATATAATAATAATAATAATAATAATAATAATAATAATAATAATAATAATAATAATAATAATAATAATAATAATTTTATTTATATACCGCCCTTCTCCCGAAGGACTCAGGGCGGTGAACAGGGCAAGCATAAAAATACAGAGTTACAAAAGTTAAAAAGGATTAAATATATGCCCACTAAAAACAGTAAGTCCAAATATTAAAATAACCATAAAAAACCCCGCCCATCCCCGATCAGGCCAGGCCGGCTTGTTCAAATAAGAATGTCTTTAGATCGCGACGGAAGGAGCGAAGATCGGGCGCCATCCAGAGCTCAACCGGTAACTGATTCCATAGCTCCGGGGCGCCCACAGAGAAGGATCTCCCCCTGGGGGCCACCAATCGACATTCTCTGATCGGTGGCACCCTGAGGAGGCCCTCTCTGTGGGAACGCACAGGGCGAAGGGAATATAATCTCAGAATGACTGTATCATATAGGAATCTTGAGAAATATGAAATTAACTTTCAATGACTATAATGTACTTAATTGCATGATGTTTCCAACATACTACATGAATTCAACAGGGCTAAAAGTGATTTGCTACTGTATTCAGTGTCTACTGCATCTTTCTTGCAAGTCAAAATTGTTGATTCCAATTGCCCTGATACTGTTTTTCCATTGTAGCAATGTCCTAGTGAAACCTTTCAACATGTCCATCACTGACTGCACCTAGATTTTCAAGAAAGAAGTCCA
The DNA here is from genome assembly GCF_947247035.1 of Vipera ursinii. Lineage (NCBI taxonomy): Eukaryota > Metazoa > Chordata > Lepidosauria > Squamata > Viperidae > Vipera > Vipera ursinii. Next base: position 209,972,523 of record NC_139513.1, read on the forward strand.
AGGGTGAATTCAGAAAACAAATCCTCAGCGACACGTTGCATTTCATGGTCTTGTATGCTGTAAGAAGTTTGTCAACCAGCTGAATGTAGTTTCTCAAAAACATCCTTGAATGCTTTCTGGGCAATTTTCCCTGGCCCCACTAACAGATCTTCAAACTGCTTGTCATTGTTGATGTATCTGATCTGTAGATAAACAAAAATGCCATCCTTAGTCATGGCATCAGTTATATTTGGAAAAACATCTGCCTCAAATAACAAAAAACCTTCATCTTCCTTGTTCATTGCTTTAACCATTTCCCCCCCCCAACGGTCCGAGTTTTAGGTGAAGCAAAGACAAAAAAATAACTTTGTTGGATCAATGTTCATGTGCCATGTTTTTCTGTCCTGGAACCAAATTCTTTTAACATAGCTATTTCTTTTTAATTAATGTGACTCTTTTGCATTGCTGTCATATTTGCATATGTAACAACAGTTCTTGGTAAATCTGAACTGCATTCCAAGCAGCAGAGCCAATAGATTAGAGTCATTAGATCTCCTCAGATATTCCAGTTGTACTTTGTGTACGGAATGTGCTTCAATGCAGTTCCATGTTTTTGTATCTTTCTTTCATGTCTGCAGCATAGGTACTGAAAACTGTACATTGCCATTGTGTAAAAACAGAAGGTGCCTATAAAGCATGTACACGATCAGTTAAATTACAGGTTATTTTTGTGATTAGCAACCAAACAAAATCTATAAAATACACCCCAAAGTGTTCAGGAAGCAAAATTGTTATCGTCCATTGGGAGACAATTACAAAATCCCAAAAATTTAAGCTTGATGGAGAAGTCCAAAATAGACTAAATCTTCATCTGAGTAATCATTACAGATTATTTTCTTTCCTTTACAGTCATGATTTCATAAACTTTACTTTTTAAAAAGAAAACAAGGTAAAATAAATGCAAAAATATAGCACTTTGGGATTAAAAGTACTATAACCCTGAAGTTTTGGTGGATATTGCTGTAATTAGCTTCTTAAATGATAGACCTTAATTGGAAATGAACACATTTCTTCCTTATTATTTTTCTAAAAAAATGTTTTATTCTATTATTATAACACACAAATTATTGATTGATCCCAAATTGTATTGTTCCATAACACGTCTTCTTCATTTTTTTTTTAAAAAAATCTTCTTTCTCATTCAACTCAACTTAAAGGCAATTACTTTTGTTTGCTAAGGAGAAAAACAATTCCCAATATGTAATGCACAGGTCTTTCATGAATTAGTGTTGAGATAATTATGCCTTGATTATCTCCAAGAATATATTAGGAAGGACTTTTTTTCAGACTGGGAAACAAGAGCAGCTGGGAAGACTGTAGAATAGTGGATAACTGTATAAAAGGAAAAATCCACATACCATCTTCTGTTTAACAGAAATAATATCAAACCACTAGCCAAAGTGGCAGCTCATTCCTAATATTGGAATGCTGCTATCTTATCACCCCTAGGCCCTCTTTTCATTAAAGTAGACCAGGGACAGGCAACCTTGGCTCTTTTATGACTCGTGGACTTCAACTCCCAGAATTCCTGAGCCAGCATGGCTGGCTCAGGAATTCTGGGAGTTGAAGTCCACGAGTCATAAAAGAGCCAAGGTTGTCTACCCCTAAACTAGACATACCCAATTCCTGCAGCCATTCTTCATTTGTTTCAGTCTTCAGGCCCCTAATCAACTTTGTTGCTCCCAATCTGTTGCAATGAATTAGAGATTCATTCCCAGTTGTAATGAATTGGAGCTCCCAATCTCTAATTCATTACAATTACAGATTTGCATATGGACTTAATGTTCCAACTCTTACAAGTTTCTAGTGCTCTTTGATAACATTAAGTTGCAATTCTAGGTATGAGATTCAGCAATAAATCATCTGTGAAGTTGGAAGAATGTTGGCATTTCCTTTATACAAGAGCTGAATAAGATGCCATGCAATCTGCATGGTTTTGAGCATGCAGATAGAAATAAAACAAGACGGGAGCTATGGTTAACGCATAAAATTAATGCATTTTTTTTTATTCTTCTATATGCCTTCACACTGGATATATTGCTCATGCTTATATCACTGGTGGTGCCTGCATACTCCTTGCTTGCCTGCTTAACATAAAGGCCAATGTATCAAGCCACAATAGTCTTACATTATTAGCTATCTTCATTGTATACACACAACTACTCCCTCAGTGACATATATCTTTCCAGAGTTCTAATCGTTGATTAATGAATGACCTTTGATTTATGGAAACTATGTGTTTCTATAAACTGCAACATTCGCAAAGATGCTGATAATGGATGAATGGAAGTAGTTGATAGATTAACAACAGATCCCACCTCCTCTCCCCCACCCCATCCTGCTCCCACCTCCCCCCCTTTTTTAATTTGGTAACAGTGTTTGGATCTTTACAGTATTTTATTTAGGACTTTTAGCTTCTGTATAGTTTTTATCTTTTTAAGATCGTAAGTCAGCCAGAGTTACCCTGTGGTAACTATAGGTGGCTAATAAAATATCCATATAACCATATGTTGTTCTTTAATGCCTTAATTATATGTAAGAATTCTGTTTCCCAAATCATGTCACTCCTTGGTCTTGATAACAAGATGCTGGCAACTTACCATAACTCACAAACTTGGGTTATTGGATCCTCTCCAGTTGTTGGCATGTTCTTAAACGAGATATTCCACCACAAAGCTTTTTAGCTATGAGTAGGACCCATAGAGGGACGCGGTGACTCAGTGGGTTAGGACACTGAGCTTGTTGATCAGAAGGTCAGCAGTTTGGTGGGTCGAATCCCGAGTGCCACTTAACAGAGTGAGTGCCTGTTGCTCGTGCCAGCTTCTGCCAACCTAGCAGTTCGAACGCACGTAAAAAATGCAAGTAGAAGAATAGGGACCACTACGGTGGGAAGGTAACAGCATTCTGTGGGCCTTTGGCTTCTAGTCACACCGGCCACATGACCACGGAGACGTCCTCAGACAAGCTCATCGGCTTTGAAATGGAGATGAGCACTGGCCCCTAGAGTTGTAAACGACTAGCACGCATGTGTGGGGGAACCTTTACCTTTACCTTTAGGACCCATAGAATCCTTTTCTTTGTCTGATGTCTATGCAGTAGGAATGTAATTAAAATTACTATGAACATCTGTGACTATTATAGCTTGTCTCATAATGATATAATAACTTCTTTCTCAAAAGTCACAGTTATAGGATATTATATGGGCATTTATTTAAATAAGTATTTAGGCTCTTTGTAACTCGGACATCATGGGAATTTACTCAAACAGTTTTAATGCGGTTCCTAGTCTGCACCCCTTCATCATTTTATTGAAGCACTAAGTTGTGTAGTGGTATGGATTGCAACAGTTTTCTCCTTATTCTCCAGTTGTCTTCCCAGAGTCTTGGCTATTTTATCTGCCTTAGAATTGGGCTCTTTTATATGTGAAAAATAAAGTAGGAGCTTATTCTCTAATCAGCTACTTGACATGTGTAAGGATATTGTCATTTGCTTGTTTTGTCCCAGTTGTGTGTCACTGTTCTCTGGTCAAGGAATATGAAAGCACAATTTTAGAAGAATGTCCTGTATGTAATTTAACTAGACCTTCAAAGAAACAGGGAGAATGATCAGATTATTTATCTCCTTTAATATAAGGAAAAGCTTCAAAGTAGCTTGTCAATATTATTGGATTGAATAAGACCACCGGATTGGTTGCTGGAAAATTGTCCTGCCCTGCCTGGTTGTATTGGCCTCTATTATATGTTTCATTTTGTTCACATTCAGACACAAGATGATGTGCAGTCATCCATCAAAGTCACCCAAGCAAAACAGTCCTGAGGCTTATCTAATGAATGTAAATGATTGTCTCATTGAAAGAGCAGAGAAACCATATGTCATTGTCATTTTAGTGGCGGCAACTCAATCCGTGTTTAATTTAATTAACTCTGGCAATTAACACAAAGTTGAAAATCATATACATTAAAAAAAATCTAATGGACTAAGGAGTGTGCCAGCAATATAATGAGCAATTACTGTTGGAAAGCATTTGATTAAGATGATTAAAATCAATCCATGGCTATAGATTGAAAATTTAAATGAAGGACAAAGGTAGAGTCAAGCAATTTAAGTTTAAGAGGCAATTAGAATAGTTGCCAATGATATCCATTAGAGGCACAACTCTGCTTCATATGGAACCAGATCCAGGTGGTCCTCCCCTTACAACCATTTGTTTAATGGCCAAAGTTACAATGGCACTGAAAAAAGTGACTTATGATCATTTTTCACACTTACAACCATTGGAGCACCCCATGGCCACTTGATCAATATTCGGATGCTTGTCATATGGTTCATATTTATGATGGTTACAGTGTCCCAGGATCATGTGATCATATTGCAAAGTTAACGCGGAAGCCAAATTCACTTAACAACAGTGGGAAGAGAGGTAATAAAATGGGACAAAATACACGTAATAACTGTCTCACTTAACAACAGAAATGTTGGGTTCAATTGTGGTCGTAAGTCGAGGATTTCTTGTACTAAACTGAAACAGGCCACTTTAGATAGACCACCTTTTAAGCAAAGTAGCACTTCCTGGACTCTTCCTATATGCTTGAATCAGGTTAGGTTTTACCTGTATCCCAAATTAATATAATTTTGCAGTAGTCAGTTAAGAGTATGGAGAGTTTTGAGGGGACTTCCTACCTTCTACTTCCTACCTTCTATTTTCTACTTCCTACCTTCTGCTTCCTACCTTCTACCTTCTACTTCCTACCTGCTACCTACTATTTTCTACTTCCTACCTTCTACTATTTACTTTCTACTTCCTACCTTCTACCTTCTACTTCCTACCTTCTACTTCCTACTTCCTACCTGCTACCTTCTATTTTCTACTTCCTACCTTCTACTTTTTACTTTCTACTTCCTACTTCCTACCTGCTACCTTCTATTTTCTACTTCCTACCTTTTTACTTTCTACTTCCTACTTCCTACCTGCTACCTACTATTTTCTACTTCCTACCTTCTACTTTTTACTTTCTACTTCCTACCTTCTACCTACCTTCCTACCTTCTACTTCCTACTTCCTACCTGCTACCTTCTATTTTCTACTTCCTACCTTCTACTTTTTACTTTCTACTTCCTACCTTCTACCTTCTACTTCCTACCTTCTAACTTCTACTTCCTACCTTCTACTTCCTACTTCCTACCTGCTACCTTCTACTTCCTACCTTCTACCTTCTACTTTCTACTTCCTACCTTCTACTTCCTACCTTTTACTCTCTACTCTCTACTTTCTACCTTCTATTTTCTACTTTCTGCTGGTGGTGAATGGTTCAGCCACATCTGGAGGCTTTCGGGAGACTGAATGCATTCACACCACTGTACAAATTATGTTGTGGAACCATAGGGTGCTTGCTTTGCTTACTTCTGCTTTCCATGACAAGACAGCTAATAATTGTGGAATAACTTTACCAGAATGCACCAATGGTGTGGGAAGTTGCATATCAGAAGTTATTGTTATATGCTGGTTGCTTAATGAACAGTGATTCTTTGCATACAAACAGTCCTTGCTTAATGACTGATCGCTTAGTGACCTTTTGAAGTTTACAACAGACCCCCAAAAGCTACTTATGACCTGGATTTGAAGTTTCAGTGTTTGGGCCTGCCCCCACCCCATGATCGCATGATCACATTTTGGGCACTCACTCAAAAATCAGTGTACATTTATGGCTGTTTGCAGCACCCCACAGTCACACATCCACAATTTACAATGTTTATTATGAGAAACTGGCATTTACTTCCAGGTTTTTTTTGGGGGGGGGGGAAATCCCCATTGTGAAGAATAGGTTCGCCTAACTACCGCATGTTCACTTAAGAATGGCATCGTTGACTTTATGAACACAGCCCTCACTTAATGACTGGCATGGTGCTCTGATGTCAGTAAGGCATTATAATCTAAGTTTTAATTCTTCAGTGATAGCCTTCTAATGATTACTGAACTAATAATCTAGAAATAGCATATTTAAAAGAAAATATTTTCTGCCATTTTGATATTTCAATATTCAGAGAATCAGCAGTTAGGAAAACATGATTATAAAAAGTATTGTAACATTTGTGCATTCTAAATATAGTTCTTTAATCCAGAAAAATTACGTCATTTAAACAGAACTATTACTGACTGTTGACTTCCTGATGAGAAAGCATTGTTTTTTTTCCCATTTTCTTTGCTTGTGATAGAAATTTTCAGGTTGATAATTACTAATACTGTTACTAAGTATCACCAAATGTGCTGATAGAAATCCAACAGAAAATATATATTTGGATTTCCTTTCATGCAATCCTTTACTGAACACTCCTGAACAACTATAACAGCCATACCATAGGAGTATTAATTCAACTTTTCAAGAACTGGTTATTGATTAAAAGATAAGGAAGCAGAGAGAATAGACAATTTTCATGTTGAAATGTGCAAATCAGTCTCTGGGATATTTCAATGGGGTGCCTGCTATACTATAATAGAAATGAATAGGAAGGAAGGATAATTATTTTATAACGTGACTGCTGTGTATCATAAAAGGAGTAACTGAAATGATTAGGGGATTATATTATTTTTTTCTGTTATATGATACCACAATATGTGTGGGTGCGCCAGACCTGTGGAACCGCTTGCCGGTCGAGCTCTGGATGGCCCCCGACCTTCGCTCCTTCTGGTGGGATCTAAAAACTTATTTATTTGAGCAATCCAGCCTGGTTTGATGGGTTTGGGGGTTGGGGTTTTAACATGGTTTTTAATTACTGTATATATTGGGCATAATATTTAATTGTTTTTTAACTTTTGTACTTTGTTTTTAATATTTATTGCCCTGTACACCGCCCTGAGTCCTTCGGGAGAAGGGCGGTATAAAAATTTAATAAATATAAATATAAATATAAAATTGGATCAGTCACACAATGCCATGACCTTTTTTAAAGATTGGCATGACTTAGAACTATAATTCCAAGCGCATCTATCGTCATAAGGACCACCTGCTAAACCATTAGTCTAATGCAGGGAAGGGCAATTAATTTTCCCAAGGGGCCACATGAGCATGTGGTGGAGGACTGCCACTCCCTCCACTGTCTGCCACTGCCCCACCCCTTGATGTTGCCAGTGCATTGTATATCAGAATATAACAGAATAACAGAGTTGGAAAGGACCTTGCAAGTCCTTAGTCCAGAGGTCTCTAACATTTCCGGACTTGCGGACCAGAGGCAAAGAGAGCAGCTTCAAAATTGGTGTGTGTGCACACGTGCATGCTCACGGGGTCACGCACAGTGGCGTGGCACTAGCAGCCCCATTTGCTCATGCAGCATCTGGTAGGTGGGTAGCATGTGCAAATGGGCCACGGACACTTGCCTCACGCTAGCGTCCCTGTTCCTGCCCATGCACAAATGAGGCTGTGGGCGCTAGTGCAATTGGGAGAGAATGTGTGCCCATGCATGCGCGCACTGGCCAGCCATTTCAAGAGCCCGTGGCCTGGTCCAGGGCCCTGGCCCATAGTTTGGGGACCCCTGCTTTAGTCCAACCCCCTGCCCCCTACACCATTTCTGACAAGTCTTCTTCAAAACCTCCAATTGTTGGGGGTCAGGTGACAAACAGATAGATAAGATTAAACGTTCAGTCAATTCTATCCAAATTCTGAATATATATTCTGACTTAATAGATGTTTAAAATGAAATTATCATGACTTCACATTAAGAGAACCCAAATTTCAGATGTGCTACAAGTCCATATCTAGAATTATAATCCCTGGAATTGTTTCCAATTGAAAAGCACTTCCATAACTTGACAAGCTATTCTTCCATGGAAGGTATTCTTTGTACTTTCAATTTAAAAAAAAAAAAACAACCTGTAACTTTGCAGCATCTCTCATGTAACACAATAGTTTGGTAAGGTTTTTTTTAGAATATGAGATTTAATAATATTTCGTTAAAAATAGAAAGCTCAAAGGGAAATTCACCTTTTAGAATTCATTGCATTCTGGTATAAATCATTTTCCAAAACTGTTGAGTTCGGGGTGGTGGTGGTTACATTTTCATCAGTTTTTAGAGAATGAACTCTCCATTTTAGAAATCAGAACTAGAATTCTGATATTAGTAATCTTGTTTCATTTGTAAGTATAATGTTTGGTGTAGATTTAATGCTTTTCTTCCACTGGAATTCCCATTGCTCCATATCATTCATTTCCTTTAGATTCTATAGCTATTTAATCATACAGTCTTTCACTTGTTTAGTTGATCAATTGTATTTCACCAACAATTTCTAAACCCCGCCCAGTAAGTGCTCTGAATATCGTCATTTGTTTTGCAAATTCAATCAAGTCTCTAAATATTCCCCCTTGGCTTTGCCAGTTTCCACTCCACTTATCTGAAGATTTTGAAACCAGTCAGGTGCTTCTGGCCATTCTGAAGAAGAAGTCTCAAAAGATTTTATCTTTGATGTACTCATAATCAAATCTTGCAGCCTATGTGATGTATTCTCTCTCCACTGAACAAATTTCTTTGTGCTTTCCTTCTTATGAAAATAAAGATTTAGTCAGTGTTTTTTTTTCTAAAAAAACTAACCCTAACCCTAACCCTAAACAAAATTTTAATGTACAGACAATACCACCAGAAATTATTTTAGCCTTTTTAATAAATGTTGTTATTGATGTTAAGTCACCATGGAAAACATCATATATTGTTATGTATATACTAGGTTAATTATTTAAAGACTGAAGTGCAACATAACTAGATTCTAAATAATCTATTTTTCAAAACACACAACAGTCCAAACAGTAAAAGTAAAGTCCAAATTAAGAATATTTCATTCTTAAGAATTGTTTAATTTAAAAGTGGTTTAGTTGTAATAGATAGTTATAGATTCAAAATAGTTTTCAAGAGTGTACAAAAGATACTATTTTTTCTAGCATCAGCTAAATTAGACATATTACATTGAGAAAAATGTTTCTCATTTCTTTCCTCTTGCCTTTATTGATTTCATTGCAGAGATGTTAACATAGGAAATAGATTATTTTGTTATCTAATTTTACCTTCCAAATGACAAAAGCAGATGAAAAATGTGAGGTTCTTTTCTGTTGGCTTTTTTCAATTAGCTGTTTTAGATTCTAAAAGTTTAGTTCTTAAAGAAGTAACCTTGTAAATAATTTTAATGTTCTCCTCTAGTGCAGGATAGGGAACCTTGGCTCTTTTATGCCTCAAGGACTTCAACTCCCAGAATTCCTGAGCCAGCATGGCTCAGCTTGGAAACCTCTCTCTTTCCCCTCAGTGTGACTGGCTCAGGATTTCTGGGAGTTGAAGTCCACGAGTCATAAAAAAGAGCCAAGATTGCCTACTCCTAAAGCCAATAGAGGGAGTTTTTTTTTGTGCAAAAAAAAAAAAGGTGCCGGAACGCCATTCTGAGCGTTCTATGAGAAAAAAAGCCCTGGATTTAGTAATGAGGGGAGAGGGAATAGATCTGAACTCATTGTTTTCCTAGGCCCAAGTGAAAAGGAAAAATAACTCTGAATTTATACAACAAATTAGAAAAGTTTGGAAATCAAAGCCGAACAATGGTAGTACAATCAAAGCCCTTAATACTTGGACTTTCTCTTTAATTCACTTCATAATAGCTAATATTGACTGGACACAAGCTTAACTAGAAGCTTTGGATTACAAGGCCCAAAACGTGTGGTAATATATATCATGCATTACATTAGGAAAAAAAGTTACATTTATTGTTTGTATTTACCAAGCAAAATTGTTGGTCATGGTTTGTTGCAAGTTGAAGCAGAGAGTGGAGGATGAAATCAAAGTTTAAATGATTACACAGAAACAAGCACAGAGAAGAAAGTAATAAATGTCTGCAAGGAAAACATTTTGAATGAAATAGGCTCAAAGGTGACATGCTAAGCTGAACACTTATCAAATTGGAAAGATAAATCTCTATATGGTCAATCCCTGAAATAAATTAAAGGCAAAACTAACAAAACTGGGCAATGGCTTCAAATCAGATTGGATCCACTGAGAAGAAAACAGAAGGATTAATATTTGCAGCCAGAGAAGGAATTCTGGGAGTTAAGTCCATGCATCCTAAAATTGCCAAGGCTGAGAAACACCGAGAAATAAAACTATGTAGGCATTTTGGGGTCAGAGGCAAAAATAAAGCAAAGAGGCCCTTTTGAAATCGTTAGTGGGTCTTTTTATATGGAGTCTATCCCTGTCTATGGGAAGTGAAATACTGTATTACCTTGACTTGCCCTGCCCTGCCCTGCCCTGCTTTGCATTTTTAGAAAAATTGGGGGAAGATTTAGAATCATCCTTTTCTGGATATTTGAATCAGGTCACTAGTACTTGTGTAGGTCATCTCTGAATTGTCTTTAGAAAGACAGACGCGAGACCGTAGGCAAGGTTCGAAGGGTTTATTCGGTTCAGCTCCCGGCAGCTGACTGTCAAAACAATCCGGGCTTTTATAGGGAACTGTCAAAACAAACAACCAATCAGGTAACAGTGTTTTTCCCGCTGTTCTGAGGGCGGCCAATCGATGAACAGTATTTTGACAGCTCGGCGGCTGTCAGGGAATTCCTTCCAGCTGAGCGCTTAGCTCACTTGGAGGACTAGGTTGAAGACTGCGGATTTGACAGTTCCGGGAACTGTCAAATCCGGCGCGTGCGCGTTGGCCTCCGGCAGCCCTTTTGACAGCTGTCAACGGGAATGGCGGCCGGCTGGTTTGTGCGCGTGCGCCGTTGCTTCGGGCGGCCATTTGACAGCTGTCAACTGTCAAATGTCGGCCGGGCTGGCTTTTCCTTAGCGGCTTGGAAGCTCTTGTTTTCCCGATATAATTCACCCCCTTTCCCCCCCCCCCCCCGAACAGGTACGTTATGCATAACAACAGTTGAACATTTTGGAACAGTAAGGTTAACAGGTTCTTTAACAGACGGCGAGTTTCCCTTCCATTCAAAGTCCGCGAGGTATGCGGGGGGGCCTTCTAGCTCGGCTGGACCGACGGGGGCAGGGGTTGCTCTCTTCGGGTTGCGTGGCTGGAGGAGTTGTTTCTTGGTGGGGCTCGACAGGTGGTTGAGGGTCCTGGAGTTCATCAGGTCCGGGGGTGACGGCTGGTGAAGACTCACCCGGAGTCGGTTGCAGGGGGGGGTTGGGCAGTGACCTGGGTCGGAGCTGATCCGAGTGTCTGCGTTGTATGAGTCCAGTCCCAGTGTCCACTGTGTATGATAATGGTCCTGTTTGTTCCAGGATAACTCCCTGAACCCACTTATCCCTTCCCCCATAATCTCGGGACCAAACATTTTGTCCTTTGGAGAAAGTTTTTGGATGTGTGTTTGGTGTTATTTCGGCTGCCAGTCTGTCGGGGTGGAGTCTGTCGAGTTGTGTCACCAGGCGGCGGCCCCATCGTAGTTCGGCTGGGCTTTTGCCGGTGGATGTGCAGGGCGTGGAATGGTGGGCTAAGAGAAATTGAGACAAACGACGGTGCCAGTTCCCTGTGATGATTCTTTTGAGGGCGTCTTTGGTGGTCCTCACCATAACCTCCGCAAGGCCGTTGGACGATGGGTGGAAGGGAGCCGATGTTGAATGCCTAATACAATTTCTCCTCGTGAAGATCTGAAAGTCATGAGAAGTAAATTGAGGGCCATTGTCTGAAATAATAACGTCGGGGAGACCGTGTGTTGCGAAGATTCCCCTGAGGGCTTGGATGGTTGCGGCAGACGTTGTGCTGTGAACCGGGAGAACCTCCAGCCACTTGGAATAACTATCCACAACTATGAGGAAGACCTGTCCCTGGAATGGGCCGGCATAATCAATGTGGATTCGGGACCAGGGGTTTTTTGTGAGTTCCCATTTATGAATTGGAGCTCTGGGCTGGAGTGGGCGGGATTCTTGGCATAGGTAGCAGCCAGCGATGTATCTTTCTATGTCCTGGTCTATTCCTGGCCACCAGACGTAGCTGCGGGCCAGTGCTTTTGTTTTTACGATGCCAGGGTGGCCTTCATGTAATGTGTCTAGTACTTTTTGTCTGTGTTTGGAAGGCACGATTACCCTGCATCCCCAGAGTAAACATCCTAAGTGTGACGTTAGTTCGTTTTGCCTGGAGAAATATGGCTGAAATTCTGTGCCCGGGCAAGAGGTTTGCCAGCCTGTATGTACCCATGCTAACACTCTGCTGAGTGTTTTGTCAGATGAAGTTGCGGCAGCAATGTCTTTTGCTGTCAGTGGGCATTCTGGTAGCTCTTGAATGGCTAAGATGTTGCTCGCTGGGGCTGGGTCTGGTTCTGTGTGGGGTAGGGGTAGCCTGCTGAGGCCGTCAGCGTGACACATTTGGTGTCCAGGCTTGTATATTAATTGGTAGGAATATGCTGTGAGGAACGTTGTCCAGCGCAACATCCTGGGAGATAATATTTGGGCGGTCTGGCGGTCCCATGTGAATAGTCCTAGCAGTGGTTTGTGATCTGTGTAAATCACAAAGGGGCGGCCGTAAAGGTAATCGTGAAATTTTTTTATTCCCGCCACAATTGCCAGGGCTTCTTTATCTATCTGGGCATAATTTCTTTCGGTTTTTGAAAGTGTTCTTGAATAATATGCCACCGGGGCTTGGGTGCCGTTGCTGTCTAAATGACTCAAAACTGCTCCGATCCCGTATGGGGATGCGTCACAGGCTAGACAGAGGGGTTTGTCTTCTTTGTAGTGGGAGATGGTGGCGTTGCTGGAAAGCATTTGTTTGAGTGTTCTAAAACTGTTTTCATGGGCTGTTGTCCACTGCCAGGCTGCCCCTTTGTCAAGCAGCCTGTGTAGGGGTTCTGCGATTGTTGCTTTCCCTGGTAGGAAAGCATGGTAAAAGTTTAAAAGTCCAAGGAAAGCTTGGAGCTCGGTTTTATTCTTTGGGGTAGGGGCACCTTTGATAGCAAGGACTTTTGAGTTCGTGGGGTGAATTCCCTGTGAGTCAATTCTGTAGCCTAAGAAATCTGCAGATGGGACGCCAATAGAACATTTTTCCCGTTTAAGTTTCAGCCCCGCTTTTCTAAATCTTAATAATACTTCTTGTAGTCTGTCTGCTAAATTGTTTTCTGATTCCCCTGCGATGAGTATGTCATCGAAATAGGGGCATACACCTGGGATTCCTTTTAATGTTTTCTCCATGACCTCCTGGAAGATGCCAGGAGCCACTGAGATGCCGAATTGGAGGCGGTTTACCCTGAAAGCGCCTCGGTGTGTGACAATGGTTTGAGCTTCTGCTGTTTCTCGGGTGACAGGTAGTTGCAGGAAGGCATGCGCTAGGTCGAGTTTGGCGAATATTGAACCGGACCCAATTTCTGACAGCACGTCCCTGACAGCTGGCACTGGGTATGCATGGGGATTTAAAGCGCGGTTTAGCGTCGCCTTATAGTCCGCGCATAGTCTCACGTCACCATTGGGTTTGACTGGTGTGACTATGGGAGTTTCCCAGGTTCCCCCGTCTGTTGGTTCTAGGACCCCAAGGCTGATTAAACGGTCTAATTCTGCCTCGATTTTTTGTTTCAACGCAAAGGGGACCCTTCTTGCCTTGATGCGGATGGGAGCCACCTCAGGTTTTAATTTGAGGTCTATGGGGGTGCCTGTGTATTTGCCAAGCGTTCCGTCGAAAACGTCTGCGAACGCTTGGCAAACCTGTTCTAATGTTTGGGATTGTATACGGTTGGTGCCTTCTAGGTGGATGCCCAGGGCTTCAAACCAGTCTAACCCCAGGAGGGTGGACCTGGGTGCCTCAGTGATCTGGATCGTTAATTGCCCCAGGAACTTTTTATATTCTACTTTTATTTGTGCCTGTCCCTTTAATTGAATGGCAGCTCCCTGAAAATCTGCGAGGAGTATTTTGGAGGGCTGCAGGGGAATACGGCGTCTATTTTTTAACCCAATTTTCCTGAGGGTGTCCCAAGACATTATTGAAACTGAGGAGCCGGAGTCGACCTCCATCTCGCAGGGCACCCCTTGGATTTTAACCCAAACTTTAATTTTGGGTTGTAACTGGTGGATGGGCGACCTTTTTGTTTCGGCTTGTATGGACAAGACTGAGGGCCGGGGAATTCCCTTGGCTGGGGGAGGGACCTGGGTCCTACCTGCCGGAATTTCCTCAAGCTCGTGGAGGGTTTCCCGGTTCGAACTGCGGCATGCTGAGCGAATGTGCCCGGTTTTCCCGCATCCGTGGCATTTGGCGTTTCTGAAACGGCAGGTGGCTCTGGCGTGAGCCCCGCCGCAGCTGGCACATTTAGGTTTCAGCCCTGTGGCGGTGGGCCTTGAGCCCGGACCGGCTGGTCTGAATGGCCTGCGGTTCTTTCCGTGGTCGGCGCTCATCTTGCTGAAACGAGACATGATGTCGTCGACGCCGGTGTAGGTCTCTGGTTGCTCGTCGTCCGGCTCCCTGGCGTGGTGGACTGAACCGGCTGGGCTGCCTCTGTACACCGGAGAGACCTCACGGTGGCTATCTTCGTAGGCCATGATCTCTAACGTGAGTTGAGCGAGGTCCATCGTGGGCCTGGCTACCAGCTTCCGCTGGAGCCGCTCGTTAGAGAGGCCGGCGATAACCTGGTCTCTGATGCAGTCTTCCAGGTCGGGAAATTGGCACCGGTGGGCGGCGTGACGTACCGCCGCGATGAAGGCTGTGGTGGTTTCGCCCAGTTGCTGGTGGCGGCGGGCGAAATGGAGGCGCCAAAATAGCTCGGACCGACGGGGCATGAAGTGCTTGCTGAGGCGGTCGGTCAGCACGGCGTACGGGATGGTCGCGATGGGGTCAGGGCTGCAAAGCCCTACGGCGATGTCATAGACGGCAGGCCCGCTTAGACAGAGGAGGGCGGCAGCTTTGTGGCGGTCCTCTGTTATCTTATTGACAACGAGGTAGCCTTCAATTTGTCCCCAGTGCGACTCCCATCCTTCAGGATGGCGGACGTCGAATTCTCTGACGTGACCTAAATTTGCCATGGTCTGGGTCCACAGTACTGTTCAAGCTGCTACAAGGGGTTCCTTTGCCCTCCAAGTGGCTTCAGCAGTGACTTGTCAGCGGGAGGGATCGGAACTCCTTTGCGGGGTGACTCGGCTCAATATGCAGCTCTATAGTACCGGGATCCCACCTTCGTCGCCAGGTGAATTGTCTTTAGAAAGACAGACGCGAGACCGTAGGCAAGGTTCGAAGGGTTTATTCGGTTCAGCTCCCGGCAGCTGACTGTCAAAACAATCCGGGCTTTTATAGGGAACTGTCAAAACAAACAACCAATCAGGTAACAGTGTTTTTCCCGCTGTTCTGAGGGCGGCCAATCGATGAACAGTATTTTGACAGCTCGGCGGCTGTCAGGGAATTCCTTCCAGCTGAGCGCTTAGCTCACTTGGAGGACTAGGTTGAAGACTGCGGATTTGACAGTTCCGGGAACTGTCAAATCCGGCGCGTGCGCGTTGGCCTCCGGCAGCCCTTTTGACAGCTGTCAACGGGAATGGCGGCCGGCTGGTTTGTGCGCGTGCGCCGTTGCTTCGGGCGGCCATTTGACAGCTGTCAACTGTCAAATGTCGGCCGGGCTGGCTTTTCCTTAGCGGCTTGGAAGCTCTTGTTTTCCCGATATAATTCAATCTCGCCACAGCCACCTTGCTGCGGTCAACTTGCCATGGCCAACTCACTACAGCCATTTTGCCTCGGCCAGACTGCCCTGGCCACCTTGCCACAGCCAACTTATGGTGGGACAACTTTCCACAGCCAAAGTTGCCACAGGACAGCTCACCAGGGACAATTCCACATGGGATATAACTCAACGCAATGTGTTATTGGCGAAAATGGAAATAATGTTGAAGAAATAGTGGCAAGTCAGTTATCCCGTGTGGAATTGTCCACAGCGAGTTGTCCCATAGTGCATTGGCCATGGCAAGATGGCCGCAGCGAATTGGCTGTGGCAAATTTGTCCCATCCTGGCTTATGCTAAGGAAAATAAGAGTGGAAGTAAGTCAGCAGAGGGCGCTGTTTACACATTGCCTTGTTTAGTCCTCAGTTCCTTATCATCTGCAGGTTGGATACAGACTCATATTTGCACTCCTTTCTGAATATAGCAGGATATATATATATATATATTTAAAAAAAGTAATGCACACTTTTAATGAATAGGATTTTGTGGGACTTTTTTTTTGTCCTATTGCATGTGTTTTGCAAGCAGTTTCCCCTTATACATAAAGCACTTTTACACACTGGGCCCAAAGTGTAAGGGTTTTTTTTTTTTTTTGCAGGGGCGGGGCAGGCAAATTTTGCTATGCCTTTGAATTCTATAACTTCAAGAGGTACAAATCAAACTGACATGAAAATTCCATTTCTACCCAACCTCACGTTTACCTGGAAATCATAAAAACAAACAAACACACAAACAAAACAACAACAACAACCCACCACTCCTGGTAAAGAACTAATAGGCCACGATATAAAATTAACTGCAAGCTTTTATTCCCATAGTCCAGGATGAAATTTGTACATCTAGAATTTCAGCTGGATCATTTTTCCCCCACAGAGTGTGAATTAAACTTTTAATTAAACTAATCAGGCATGCTGTTTGCTGCTGACAATGACCCTGTTTGAAATTCTGAGTTTCCTTCAGCTTGCTGAGGAATTCTTCTTGAAAATTCCAATTAGTTCAAAATTAAACGCTCTTCCTGCTCTGCCTGAACAAAACATTCTAACAAGAATCTTCACAGGGGTTGGATCAAAAAGTCAAGATGGCAATCATACAGTTGAAGCCCCACCTCTTCTTTAACCTGTTTTGTACAGACAACATGGGGGGGGGGGCAGGGCTTTAATTGTGTCATAGCTACAATCTTGACCTTTTTTGTTTTTTCATATATTTTATTGATTTTTTAAAAAACATAAATCACTTAATAGTTGGTAAACAGTGTGTTTACCAGTTGTAAAGAAATCATTAACAATTGGTTTCTATAATCCATAATCCACATAGTACATTTAATTGATTTCCCCTTTTCCCCAAAATGTCTTCTTTGCAAACCTTGAATTAATACAGTTCTTATTATTTTGATAAATAACATATATGATTCCCCCCCAATATTCCTAGAAATGATGATCACATCAACATAATATTTCTTTTCTATCTAATCATTCTGGTTGCCTCACCTTATATCCTGTTACAGTCCTTATTTAGATTTGTTTCTTCCATAAAGTTCAAAGTATTCTTGCTGGTTAAGATTTTCTCAACAGATAATTACATTTAAAGATTTAAATCCATTTTTCCCATATAAACCATCTCAACACTTCTACATTTCTTAAAGAATAGGTAAAAAAAGTAAAGAAAAGGGAAAAAAGCAAGAGTAAAGAAACATAAAAAGTAAAATACTACTTAAAATATATATTTCTCCTAAGCTAATATATGTTCATTCCCAAAAATTTCTTATTCTTTTTAACCATGATTAAAATATATTTAATCTTTACATATTCCATTTAATATGCCTAGTCATCTAATCCTTTTAACTCTTATTCAAAACTTTTTTTCTTTTTTATACATTATAATTTCCCTAAACTCAGACACATTTAATTATTTAAAAAATTTCCTTCATCTAGGCCATTTCAGCACTATTATATTAGTTATATTAAGAAATAAAATAAAAAGGGGAGGGGGAAGCATACAATATTATTTAAGGAATTTATCTCTCTTAGAATGACATATGTATTCAGAATCTTTTCTATTTTTTTAACCATATTCAAACAAATGTTTCTTTTTTAAAAAAATATTCTCTCTGGTAGATCCCATCATCTATTTTCTTAATTTTCACTTTAATCTTTTTCCTTTGAGCAGTATTTTTTTTGATCAATGTGTTTTGCTGAATCAAAAGGTTTTTCCATATATTCATGACTGTTGCTGAAAATATAAGAAGTAAATCAAATAAAGTGTCTTTATGTGAGGCTTTTGCCTTTCCATGTTTCTTGAAAATGTTTTTCTCTTTCTCCTTCTTTGCTTCTGTTATCACTTCCTTTCTCTCTGAAGTTTTCCACATCTCTACATTCCATTTTATCCCCTCTGTTTTTTTGTCCTCAAATTTATTTTTGTAGTTTAAAGGGATGAGTTGCTTTTTTCCATTTCTTCTAATTTTTTCCCCACTAGGCTTAAATCATGTTTTCTTGCTTTGTTAAGTTCCGTCTTTAAGTCTCTATTTTCAGTTTTATGTCCACTTATTTGTTTTGTCTGCTCCTTCTCTGTTGTTATTTCCTGGAAGTTTTTTTTGTTGTTGTAAAGTTATCTTAGAGATAGATTGATTTGTATTTTCAAAATTATTTTGGATTTCTTTGTGATTTGAACTCAGTGTTATTTGAATTAATTGCAGTATATTATATATCTCCTAAGTGATGCGGTGGCTCAGTGGGTTAGGATGCTGAGCTTGTCAATCAGAAGGTCGGCAGTTTGGCAGGTCAAATCCCAAGTGCCGTGTAACAGAGTGAGTGCCTGTTACTCGTCCCAGCTTCTGCCAACCTAGCAGTTTGAAAGCACGTAAAAATGCAAGTAGAAGAATAGGGACCACTATGGTGGGAAGGTAACAGCATTCTGTGCGCATTTGGCATCTAGTCATGCCGGCCACATGACCACGGAGACATCCTCAGACAAGCTCTGGCTCTTCGGCTTTGAAATGGAGATGAGCACCGGTCCCTAGAGTTGTAAATGACTAGCACGCATGTGTGGGGGAACTTTTACCTTTATCTTTACCTTATATATCTCCTCCTGAGAGGTATTTATGTTTTCTTGGTGTGTTCTCTATACATGTCTCTGATCCATGATGGCCAAAAGTTGGAGTTTTCCCTCTTATCTGAAAATAGCTTTAGAGTCCCAGTTAAATAAATATTTGAAATCCAAAGAGTTCAAAAAAGATTTTTTCCCCTAAAGTTTATAATTCTCTGTCTGCAGCCCAGATTTTTTTTGTCACAGCTGTTCTTTATTATTAATGCTTTGAAAGTCACAAACATTAGAAAAGATTAGCTTTTCCCAGGTTTTGGCAAGTTCTCTGTGGAATTCATAGCTGTCATAATTTTCATCCACCACTAGAGGTCAGCATCTATTTAGTATCCAATATGAGCAATGGTCTTTAAAATGAGAGTCTTAACCATTCAACAATCTTAAACTTATCCAAAGTTAAATTTTAGCTTTCAAGTTTATAAATTTATTTCGCTACCATATATATTGATCCTCCATAGAAATTTTAATTTGCCGCTTCCATTAGTATAGGGATGGGGCAGAAGTCCCCCTCCTTCACTTTCGTAGGTATTTTGCTTCTTGGGGATCTTTTCCAGGAAATTAAGTGTAGAATAGAAAAAGGGAAAATCAGATTCCTCCCCCAGTTTCAAGCACACTGTTTACTGTAGTGCTGGTTAGTTCTTTTGGACTCTGGTTGCAAGTAGCTTGGGCTGATCGATGAAATACAGTCTTTCTCCTGTTGGGTTAGAAGGCTTTCCCCAAGATGAACAGAATGACTGCCACCCTTCCAGAATCGCCAGAGCACCCTTCTTTCTTTACTTCCTCTCTGGGGCAGCTTGGACCCATTAGGGTCTCCAGGCAGGATGAAAATTGGCCACAAGGGTGCGGTGGTCCACAAGCCTCTGACCAGTTGCTACCACGCAGGACCGGAAGTCATTCACAATCTTGACCTTTTTTTTTTTTTGATGTTCCTCTGATGGACACACTAGTATGCTGATATGTGCATTCTTGAAACAAATTCAGAAGTGATTTGGATGGGTAGGCAAGGTTGGTCTCCCTTTGCTATTCCTTGAAGCAGTCTGACCTTGTTCTGCTTCCAAGGAATTTGACTCTTTAATGTGTGTGGAAGCCTGAACTTTAATCATGAATAATAGAGATGTGCTGGACTTGCCTAAGATCTGAAGCACTTCTGAATCACTTTTAAAATGTGCACAGTCTTAGTCTATACTATTGATACTGTTGACCTTTGTGTTCCCCTTTTCTTCCAGCTTCTCACCGCAAAAAACAAAACAAAACACAAAAACACAAAAGTTTTTGTGTTTGTCAAGAACCATCACACCATAGTACACAAACTCCCACAGAGGTATCAAATGATTTTCATTTGTTCCCTAGTCTCTGGAGTCTTCCCCCAACCCCCGCCCGCCTTTCCACAGCCCTCTGCCAACTTATATCACACCACGAGAAAATATAAAATTATCTTGCAAAAGTGAGACGTTAGCTGTACAGTATCACAAGCCGTCTCTGCTTCAAGGTAGGCCAAGGCTATTTCTTCTAAATGCCAAAGCTGCTGGACTGCAAACTGTTTTTTCTCCCTCTATTGTCTCTTCTCCAGTTTAGCCAAAATTCAGAATTGTCCCTCCATCTTTCTCTCAGTGCCACATTCTGTCGCATCTGTCGTATGGCTTTCTCCTTAATTGTAACTTCTGCATTATTTAAAAGGTATCTCTTGGCATAGCTTAGGAATTACATTACACCAGAGATTTCCTGCTGGGCGGCAGTATTGTACATGCAGGCTAGTCACACACAGACAACTTGAGACTCAGAATATTCCAGGAATAACAATATGGCCATAATCATCAAAACTATGATATCTGCGAGGGAGTTTTTCAAAATGGCTTTTTATATTGCTTTGTTAGATTAGAATCGACTTCACATTTCCTGTCATGGATATTGATATGTATTAATGCATATGCTGGAGTGAAAGAAAGAGAGATTTAAAAATCCAGAAATAGCACAGTGCCTTGCTTGATTACTATTCATGTAATCCACAAATAATCTATCTTTCCTCCCTGGAGTTCAGTGCTTTTCCATTTTGTTCTTATAACAACCCTAAGAGTTAAACGTGATCATAATCATAATCATAATAGTAAAGTTAGAAGGGACCTTGGGGGTTATCTAGTCCAACCCCCTGCTCAGGCAGGAAACCCTATACCCGCGGTGGTGAACCTATGGCTCGTGTGCCACAGGTGGCACTAAGAGCCCTCTCTGTGGGCATGTGTGCCATCGCCCCAGTCCTAGGCCTTCATCAGGGTTTTATAAAACCTTTTCGCTTTAGGCCTCTGCTGATGTGTGCAAAAAAAAAGAGGTTCAATCCATCAATCAATTTCAACTTCTCGTGGGAAAAAAAAAGTTCTCACAAAGTTGGAATTGATTGCTTGAACTTTTTAGTCCCACCCGGTCTGCCATTACCACTGCAGCCATGCCCAGTCAATGGGCCATGCCCAAAAAATTGGCCACACCCACTCAGAGGGCCACGCCCATCCAGCACCCGATGATACATAAGTGGGTTTGGGATTGCAGTTTGGGCACTTGGTCTCTAAAAGGTTCGCCATCACTGCCCTATACCATTTCTGACAAATGGTTGTCCAGTCTCTTCTTAAAAACCTCCAGGGTTGGAGCATTCACAGCTTCTGGAGACAGGTTGTTCCACTGATTAATTGTTCTAACTGTCAGGAAGTTTCTCCTTAGTTCTAGGTTGCTTCTCTCCTTGATTAGTTTCCATCTGTTGCTTCTTGTCCTGCCTTCAGGTGCTTTGGAGGATAGCTTGACTCCCTCTTCTTTGTGGCAGCCCCTGAGATATTGGAACACTGCTATCATTTCCCCCCTCGTCTTTCTCTTCATTAAACCAGACACACCCAATTCCAGCAGCCGTTCCTTATATGAGATTCATTGGCTAAGTGAAGATGTGACTCCGATCTTCTTAGCCCCCTAAAATACCCAAGTACTTTAAAAGTCACAGATCATAATAAAGCACAGAGAATATGGAAGGACTTTCCATGATGAGTTTTTGTAGTTTGAAACTAAAATTTTCATCTTCTCCCAGCAGATACAATTCAGGCTTTGATTCAGTTCACACACACTATGAAGCCATGATTGGCTTAATCTTTCTTACACAGCCTTCAGTCACAGGTTCCAGTACATTAAGTCAATAGAATATATAACAATCCTCAAACTGTGACCGATCATTTAGCAACCATTTGCAGTCACGAAAGACTCAGGATGGGCGTCTTACTTTTTTTTTTTTTTTTAATTCCATTTATATCCCGCCCTTCTCCAAAGACTCAGGGCGGCTTTACAAGCTTAGCAGTAGCCTTCATTCTATGTATATGCCTGCTTATTAGGGCTTTCACACACACCCCCAAGCAGCATTATTACAAAGTCAGCTTAATTGCCCCCAACAATCTGGGTCCTCATTTTACCTACCTCGGAAGGATGGAAGGCTGAGTCAACCTTGAGCCTGGTGGGATGCGAAACTGCACTAATTGCAGGCAGCTGGTGTTACTTAAGGAGGCATTAGCCCACTGCTCCACCAAGGCTCTTACAGCCCATAAAGCACATGGTTGCCAAATAAACCATGATCATGTGATCATGTGATCATCACTGGCAATTTTCTCTACCGGCTTTTCCAAAAGGTCAATAGGGAAGTCGGCAAAGAAGATGGCAAGCGAAGGGGACATTGGATTTGAGGTCTGTTCCCCCAGCATGCTGTGGAATTTCTCCTGTCCACTCAGGGAGGGGAAATCCTCCCGCAAGTTGGAGGAATGAACATCAAATCTGGTGAGGTCAGCATTTTCCCTTCCCCTCCAGGAAGGCTCTTGAGAGGAAGGTAAAATGCTAACAAATGTCAGCTTTTCAATTGTTGGGGGGGTTAGCTAGCATTTTCACTAGATTGGGGTTCATTTCTGGAGGTCTAGGGCCTACACACTTTCTTTGGTGGTCCACTTAATAACTGTAACTGGGACACGTGAAGTGTTAATACTACTTTACAATGCCTTGGTAAGGCCACACTTGGAATGCTTCATCCATGATATAAAAAAAGATGCTGAGACTCTAGAAAGAGTACAGAGAAGAGCAACAAAGATGATCAGGGGACTGGAGGCTAAAACATATAAGGAACGGTTGATGGAATTGGGTATGTGTACACTGAGCTTGTCGATCACAAGGTCAGCAGTTTGGCGGGTTGAATCCCAAGTGCCGCGTAACAGAGTGAGCGCCTTTTACTCGTCCCAGCTTCTGCCAACCTAGCAGTTTGAAAGCACGTAAAAAGGCAAGTAGAAAAATAGGGACCACTACGGTGGAAGGTAACAGCGTTCCGTGCGCCTTTGGCATCTAGTCATGCCGGCCACATGACCACGGAGACGTCCTCGGACAAGCGCTGGCTCTTCGGCTTTGAAACGGAGATGAGCACTGGCCCCTAGAGTCGGAAACAACTAGCACGCATGTGCAGGGGAACCTTTACCTTTACCTAGTTTGATGAAGAGAAGGACTAGGGGTGACATGATAGCAGTGTTCCAATATCTCAGGGGCTGCCACAAAGAAGAGGGAGTCAAGCTATTCTCCAAAGCGCCCAAAGGCAGGACAAGAAGCAATGGATGGAAACTAATGAAAGAGAGAAGCAACCTAGAACTAAGGAGAAATTTCCTGACAGTTACAACAAGTGGAACAACTTGCCTCCAGAAGCTGTGAATATCCAATACTGGAAGTTTTTAAGAAGAGACTGGACAGCCATTTGTCTGAAATGGTGTAGGGTTTCCTGCCTGAGCAGGGGGGGTGGACTAGATGACCTCCAAGGTCCCTTCCAACTTATTATTATTATTATTATTATTATTATTATTATTATTGTTGTTGTTGTTGTTGTTGTTGTTGTTGTTGTTGATGATGTTGATGTTGATGTTGTTTTTATTGCTGTTATTGTTATTGTTGTTATTGATTGTGGTCATTGAGCGAAGCAATCACATGGCATCTCCTTAGCAACTGATTCACTCAGTGACCAAGATTCCAGGGTGAGTTGTTGCTGTAATTGGAGGATTACCTGTAGCAAAGAAAGCATAGGGTAATATGCCTCAGCAGAATTTGCCTCCTGATTGATTGGCCAGGGTCTATAAGCATATGAAGGACTTGGCTGGGAATTTTACTGGTTGGAATTACATAGAGCCCCCTTCATAATGAGATTAGGGCCAAATTATGGGTGGCAGGTGAATCTGACTAGTCTCCTGGGGCCCTGAGGCCTGATGACATAACCAGATTTTGAGGCACTTCTGGAAAACCAACAGGGATGGAGCCCGCTTCACTTCATTAGTGGGGAGGATGTTTCATAAGGTGGACATGACAGAGAAGGCTCCCCTCCAGGGCCCACCAAATGTCGTTCCCTATCAAAGGAGACCCATAGTGTGCTTTGAGAGGCACAGTTGCTCAGTAGCTTAAAAGACACCAGAGAAGGTCTATATTCTGGCAGTTCGAGTCCTACCACCATGTGACAGAGTGAGTTTCTGCCAAACTAGCAGGGTTTTTTTTTGTTTTTGTTTTTATAAAAAGGTAAAGGAGTTCCTGCAGATTTTACTCCACTAGTCATTGCGTACTATAGAGGGCAGCGCTCATCTCTGTTTCAAGACATTTCCACGGTCACGGGGCCAGCATGATGTCACGGAGCACTGTTACCTTCCAAACAAAGTGGTACCTATTTATCTACTCACATTTGTAGGCTTCTGAGCATCGAACTTGGGTTGCTGGCTTTCTAGCCAACAAGCCCAGTGACTTAACCCCTGAGCCACTCACCAGACTGCCCTTCAAATCTAGCATTTTGAAAGCATGCAAATGCAAGTAGATGAATAGGGACCACATACAGTATGAGCATGCTGGAAGGCAACAGCACTCCATGTTTTGCCATATGCTTTGTGCTCCGGTGTGATGTCACACTAGCCACATGACTGGAGAAATGTCTTCGGACAGCGCTCGCTCAGTGGCTTAAAGAAAACCAAGATGAGCACCTCTGCCTCAAGTCAGCTAGAACTAGCAGAGTAAAAACCACATGGACTCCTTTACTGTATATTTTCCTTTTAATAATAATAATAATAAAATTGGAAGGGACCTTGGAGGTCAACTAGTCCAACCCCCCTGCTCAGGCAGGAAACCCTATACCATTTCAGGCAAATGGCTGTCCAGTCTCTTCTTAAAAACTTCCAGTGTTGGAGCATTCACCGCTTCTGGAGGGAGGTTGTTCCACTGGTTAATTGTTCTAACTGTCAGAAAGTTTCTCCTTAATTCTAGGTTGCTTCTCTCCTTGGTTAGTTTCCATCCATTGCTTCTTGTCCTGCCTTTGGGCGCTTTGGAGAATAGCTTGACTCCCTCCTCTTTGGGGCAACCCCTGAGATATTGGAACACTGCTATCATGTCCCCCCCTTGTCCTTCTCTTCATTAGACTAGACATACCCAATTCCAGCAGCTGTTCCTTATATGTTTTAGCCTCCAGTCCCCTAATCATCTTTGTTGCTCTTCTCCGTACTCTTTCTAGAGTCTCAACATCTTTTTTACATCGTGGTGATGTAAATTCCTTTACAGCATGCCTCTTCTGCCAGATCTGATGGGACAGCTAGATGTGACTGGGGAGAGGATGTGCGTCAGATAGCTGAGCCTCGTGCCATGAAGGCTTTAAAGGTCTGAAGAGCATCACAGTGAAAATTGGCAGCCTGCCCTTTTGGTTAAATACAGATGGATGTGGGAGGTCAGGTTATCCCTAAACTCTATGGGAGATAATTCAGTCAGTATGTTGATAAATTGCCTATATATCTCCTCCACAATATGTGCCATGTCTTTTTATTATTATTATTATTATTATTATTATTATTATTATTATTATTATTATTATTATTATTATTATTATTATTATTATTATTTTCATTCTTTTCTTTCCCTGTGGTAAAGCAGGTGTTTCTAGAATTTTGAAACCTATGAAGGCGGTTACTCCTGCATCTGCAGATGAGTTGGCATCCGGACCTTGTTTCTTCACCTGCAATTCACCTGCAATTTCAGCAATAGTTCATAACATATTTGTTTTTTTCTGGAGTAGATCACACAGAGAAGAGAATTCTGGGAATAAGATGCAAATTGCATTAATGAAAACACTACTGGGTATGAATGACTTAACACCAACATTATTTAAAAAGCAATTATTTTAATAGTTTTCACCTTTCGATAATCGCATTCAGACACAGTTGTGCTGACTGAAGATTTTCTCAACTTAAAAAAAAACACAACACAATAACGTTGCAGAGTTACATCTTTTTCATTAGAAAAATGGATATAGCGAGGTAGTTCAAGTAAGGTTAGTATATCAAACATCTCCCATCTGAAGATTCAGATGAAATAAAAAGTCGTAAATGAAATTTTCCTTGGGGACTACTCAATTTCCAGCAAATGTATCTACGAAGACCTGGGGGGGGGTGTCAAATTATTTTCTAAAGCACCAAAAGGCAAGATAAGAAACAATGGATGGAAACTAATCAAGGAGAAAAGCAACCTAGAACTAAGGAGAAATTTCCTAATGGTGAGAACAATCAACCAATGGAACAGCTTGCCTTCAGAAGTTGTGGGTGCTCCATCACCAGAAGCTTTCAAAAAGAGACTAGACAGCCACTTGTCAGAAATAGTGTAGGGTCTCCTGCTTGAGTAGAGGGTTGGACTAGATGACCTCCAAGGTTCTTTCCGACTCTATTATCATTATTCTATGTTCTATTAAAAGGGACGCGGTGGCTCTGTGGGTTAGGATGCTGAACTTGTCAATCAAAAGGTCGGCAGTTTGGTGGGTCGAATCCGGAGTGCCGCATAACAGAGTGAGTGCCTGTTACTCGTCCCAGCTTCTGCCAACCTAGCAGTTTGAAAGCGTGTAAAAATGCAAGTAGAAAAATAGGGGCCACTACGGTGGGAAGGTAACAGCGTTCCGTGCGCCTTTGGCATCTAGTCATGCCGGCCACATGACCACGGAGACGTCCTCGGACAAGCACTGGCTCTTCGGCTTTCAAACGGAGATAAGCACCGACCCCTAGAGTCGGAAATGACTAGCACGCACGTATGGGGGAACCTTTACCTTTACTATGTTCTATTAAGCTACTACCTGTGTAAAAGAAACACCTCCAGTTCCTCCATTTAACCAATGTTGGGACAAGCATTTCAATTTGATACTTATTTGTAGATATATACACGTTGTTTGGCAGATCTTTTTTTTTCCCCTTGCCGAATAAAACTTTTCAGAGACGTTTGCTGAACCTCCATATCGGGGTGGAGGTGGCGAAGAGGGGAGAGGGAGAGGTCGAAACTGTTTTCCTATTGGAAACCAAGGACATTGCTTTCATTATTGCATATGGATTCACATTATCTTAAACTTCTTCAATTAAGTTTTGAATGATGGATAAGGGAGCAAATAATATCAGGTACTTCCTCCTGGCTTGTTCTGGATGCCTCGAGATGGCACCAGAGGCTTAAACTGATTCTTAAAATCCTTGGAGTACACTGCACCTGACCTGATCTTTTCCTGTCCCAAGCCCTTCCATAACCAAATAAAGGAATGGAGAAGGTGTTTAAGGGCAGATTTGCCGAAAAGATACAATATCCGAAGAAAGAGAGATACCTGAGAAAGAAACTCAAAATTGCCTCATCCTGATTTTGTTTCGTATAAGATGGGAGAGAGAGAAACCTGTACAGGCTTTCAGGTTTCTGTTATTCTATAGATTAAATATAGAATCAAGGGCCAACCTGGAATCTCTACCATGACTATTTTTGGATGGGTCTGTTGTGAAGAGCTGGCATCACTCAAGAGATTTTTTTTCCAGATCTTGCTTATTTTCTTGCAATTTTGATGTAATTTTATTACATACTTTGCCCTCAAGGGTTTTCAGATTGTGAGTTTTGTGGTTAGCATATACCTAACTATCCATCATGGGACGCAGTGGCTCAGTGGGTTAGGATGCTGAGCTTGTCAATCAGAAGGTTGGCAGTTTGGTGGGTCAAATCCCGAGTGCCACGTAACAGAGTGAGCGCCTGTTACTCGTCCCAGCTTCTGCCAACCTAGCAGTTCAAAAGCACGTAAAAATGCAAGTAGAAAAATAGGGACCACTACGGTGGGAAGGTAACAGCGTTCTGTGTGCCTTTGGCGTCTAGTCATGCCGGCCACATGACCACGGGGACATCCTTGGACAAGCGCTGGCTCTTCGGCTTTGAAACGGAGATGAGCACCGGCCCCTAGAGTCAGAAACGACTAGCACTCATGTGTGTTGGAACCTTTACCTTTACCTTTACCTTTAACTATCCATCAATTGAAATTACTGTTTGGGCATTTAACTGGCAGTTTCTAGCTACTAAGGTCCTTTCAGAATCTAAGTGTGGGAAACTTTCCTCCTCCTTTTCCTCTGTCCTCTAAATGTTGTTTGTTTTCCCATCCCAAAAATTCATTATGTCAATGTAAAAAAAAAAAAACCCCAGATGATGTGTTGCCTCTATGTGTGCTGGCAGCTTGTCTCTTGGAGTAATTTGGAGATTTGATGGTCCTTGGAAAACTGCAGCTCCTCCTGTGATGCCTTTTTAAATTTGTTCTTGTCCTTGTGCCTAAATATGTTGTTTTCCTTTGTGGCACTATTATTACGGTGGTGAGACCTCTCCTCAAGAAGCCTGCCTTGGACCCAGCTGTGTTAAACAACTTTCGTCCGGTCTCCAACCTTAGCTTTCTTGCGAAGGTTGTTGAGAGTGTGGTGGCGCATCAGCTCCCTCTGGTTCTGGATGAAGCGGATTATCTAGACCCGTCCCAATCGGGCTTCAGGCCCGGGTATAGCACGGAGACGTCATTGGTCGCTCTGGTGAATGATCTCTGGAGGGCTCGGGACAGAGGACATTCCTCTGTCCTAGTCCTATTAGACCTCTCGGCGGCTTTCGATACCATCGACCATGGTATCCTGCTGCGGCGTCTCAGGGGATTGGGAGTGGGAGGCACAGTTCTTCAGTGGTTCTCCTCCTATCTCCTGGGACGCTCGCAGTCGGTGTTGGCAGGAGGGCAGAGGTCGACCCCAAGGGCTCTTGTTTGTGGAGTTCCTCAGGGATCGGTCCTCTCGCCTCTCCTGTTTAACAACTACATGAAACCGCTGGGTGAGATCATTCGTGGTTTTGGAGTTGGGTATCATCAATACGCTGATGATACCCAACTTTTCATTTCGACCCCAAACCACCCCAGTGATGCCCTCGATGTGATGTCCTGTTGCCTGGAGGCGGTTCGGGTCTGGATGGGGAGGAACAGACTTCAACTCAACCCCGACAAGACCGAGTGGCTGTACATTCCGGCATCCTGGGACACTCAAAATGTTCCATCTCTTTCTATGGGGAGTGAGTTTTTACCCCCCATGGATAGGGCTCGCAACTTGGGAGTCCTCCTAGATTCACGGCTTACTTTGGAAGATCACATAGTAGCCGTGACTAGGGGGGCTTTCGCTCAGGTTCGCCTGGTGCATCAGTTGCGGCCCTACCTGGACCGGGATGCCCTGTGTACGGTCACTCATGCGCTCGTGACCTCTCATCTGGACTACTGCAATGCTCTTTACATGGGGCTTCCCTTGAAGACCACTCGGAGGCTCCAACTGGTACAGAATGCGGCCGCAAGAGTTGTCTTGGGAGTTTCCCGGTACTCCCATGTTACACCTTTGCTCCGCGAGCTGCATTGGTTACCAGTTGTCTTCTGGGTGAGGTTCAAGGTCTTGGTGATGGTTTTTAAGTCCTTACATGGCATGGGTCCGGAATACCTCGGGGACCACCTGCTGCCGGCGTCGACTCCCCTCCGCCCTGTGCGTTCCCACAGAGAGGGCCTCCTCAGGGTGCCTCCGGTCAGAGAATGCTGGCTGGTGGCCCCCAGGGGGAGGGCCTTCTCTATGGGCGCCCCGGCTTTATGGAACCAACTGCCGGTTGAGCTCCGGACAGCACCGGATCTTCACTCCTTCCGGCGCGGGCTAAAGACCCATTTATTTGAACAAGCTGGCCTGGCCTGATGGGGGAACGTTAGGGTTTTAATGGGTTTTATATTGTGATTGTTTTAATTGGGCAATTATTTAATCCTTTTTTAACTTTTGTATTTCTATTTATATGCCCTGTACACCGCCCTGAGTCCTCCGGGAGAAGGGCGGTATATAAATTTAATAAATAATAATAATAATAATAATTACATTTCCCATTTATATATAAGAATGTAAGCAGGAGGTTGGACTAGAAGACCTCCAAGGTCCCTTCCAGCTCTATTCTGATTGATGTATTAGCTCCACTAAATAGAGCAGACCAGGTAATCAATTCCACAGGTAGGCTTAAATTAATTTTATTAATGTTGGCTAAAGCTTGTAAGCCGCCCTGAGTCTTCGGAGAAGGGCGGGATATAAATGTAATAAAAATAAAATAAATAAATAAAATAAAATTACTTTAATTGAGATAGGGTATAGTTACAGAATCTTGCAAGTCTCATCGTACTGTTCCTCCTTCTCCCTCCTCCTCCTCCTCCTCCTAGTTTAGTGAATTGGGGAGATATCTGTTTGAACTGCTTCTGAATATTATCTTGTTCTGGACTTTTAAAATGATTCCGCTCCTTATGCCTAGTTAATGGCTTCTATATATCTCCATCAAACTCATCTTCCTTACTCTTACAGAAAGTGCACTGAGGCAGTTGCTTCCAATAAATTTATTTTGTTTCTGAGCTTGAACAAGTGACGATGAACTGATAACATGCGACAATGTTTTGCGTGACACAGCAGCATTCACCAGCACCAGACAACAACTATTCTCAAAGCACACCCTGTTCTTGCACAATTTTCAGAAGCTGCAGAGGCTATGTAAAAACGGGTCATGTTCTCGTATACCCTCCAGTCCCTCCGAAGGTCACTTGAAGTGGGTGGGTGTCATGCTTTTATGTGGCCTGGACACTCTAAAATAAGTTTGTTTAATGTATATTATATATTTCATTTTTGTAAAATAAAAAATAAAAATGGACATTTCTTTACATGAGATGGAGCATCACACGTATTGGTTGATGGTACTGCCATTTGTGAAATTGTATCCATATCCAGTGCTTGTGATTATCTGGCTGAAGAGATTAAGAGCTATGCAGAGGAGCAACCAGGACAGTGTATCGCCTCGGTATATGTCAAAGTTGATAGGCATTTCTATGAGCTGTCTTGAGTGGACTTCCACTCTTGTCTTCCACACTGACCCACCGAGTTCTTGAGAAAGGTCCTTAGTGTCCTGTTGGCTTTGTACAGCACGAGGCATTCACCGATCCATGTGTGCGCCATTGAGTCATAAGCTTTGTGTAGTTAATCCAGGCTGTGCTCAGATTACATTGAGTTTTGGGTGACTGATGTATGTATATATGAGCAACTGGTGTTCTGAGCCTCTAGTATTGCTCCCAACGTCCTTCTGAGCCCTTTTCATGTAGTGGCCCTTATAATCCTTTAGCTTGGCCACTGTCTCTGTCTCCCTCTGTGTCTAAGTGTCTATCTGTCTGTCTTCTCTGTCTCTGTCTCTGTTTGTCTCTTTACATACATACATATATGTACATACATATAAGTACACACACACACACACACATAGATACATGTATATATACACATACACCTATACAAATAATTTTTATTAAAGGAGTAATATATTTAATTTTATTAAAGGAATAGCATATTAAGTACTGTATATATAAGAATATTAAATAGGAAGGTAAACACTAATATAGAAAAAGGAAAAGGAAAAAAGAAATTAAAGAGAAAGCTAAAAGTGCAAGAGAGAGGGGGAAATGTAAAAGAAAAATAGAAAAAGAAAAAAGATACAAAGAAGTAACTTCCAAACTTCTTTTTTGTTGTTAGCTGCGAAGTCGTGTCCGACCCATCGCGACCCTATGGACAACATTCCTCCAGGCCTTCCTGTCCTCTACCATCTTCTGGAGTCCATTTAAGCTCACGCCTACTGCTTCAGTGACTCCATCCAGCCACCTCATTCTCTGTCGTCCCCTTCTTCTCTTGCCCTCGATCTTTCCCAGCATTAGGCTCTTCTCCAGTGAGTCCTTCCTTCTCATTAGGTGGCCAAAGTACTTGAGTTTTAGCTTCAGGATCTGGCCTTCTAAAGAGCAGTCAGGATTGATCTCCTCTAGGACTGACCGGTTTGATCGCCTTGCGGTCCAAGGGACTCGCAGGAGTCTTCTCCAGCACCACAGTTCAAAGGCCTCAATTCTTTGGCGCTCAGCCTTTCTTATGGTCCAACTTTCACTGCCATACGTTGCAACTGGGAAGACCATAGCCTTGACTATACGCACTTTTGTTGACAGGGTGATGTCTCTGCTTTTTAGTGTGCTGTCTAGATTTGCCATGGCTTTCCTCCCCAGGAGCAAGCGTCTTTTAATTTCTTGGCTACAGTCCCCATCTGCAGTGATCTTGGAGCCCAGGAAAATAAAATCTGTCACTACCTCCATTTCTTCCCCATCTATTTGCCAGGAATTGAGAGGGCCAGATGCCATGATCTTGGTTTTCTTAATGTTAAGTTTCAACCCAAGTTTTGCACTCTCCTTCTTCACCTGTAACAAGAGGCTCTTTAGTTCTTCTTCACTTTCTGCCATTAGAGTGGTATCATCTGCATATCTTAGGTTGTTGATATTTCTTCCGGCAATCTTAATTCCAACTTTTGATTCATCTAGCCCTGCCTTTCTCATGATGTGCTCTGCATATAAGTTAAATAGGCAGGTCGACAGTATACAGCCTTGCCGGACTCCTTTCCCAATTTTGAACCAATCAGTGGTTCCGTGTCCAGTTCTCACTGTTGCTTCTTGACCCGCATATAGGTTTCTCAAGAGACAAATAAGATGGTCTGGTACTCCCATCTCTTTAAGAACTTGCCACAGTTTGTTATGATCCACACAATCAAAGGCTTTAGCATAGTCAATGAAGCAGAAGTAGATGTTTTTCTGGAACTCCCTAGCTTTCTCCATGATCCAGCGTATGTTGGCAATTTGATCTCTAGTTCCTCTGCCTCTTCGAAATCCTGCCTGCACTTCTGGTAGTTCTCGATCCACATACTGCTGAAGTCTAGCTTGTAGGATTTTAAGCATGACTTTACTAGCATGAGAAATGAGTGCAATGGTGCGATAGTTTGAACATTCTTTGGCACTGCCTTTCTTTGGAATTGGAATGTAAACTGATCTTTTCCAATCCTGTGGCCATTGTTGAGTTTTCCAAATTTGCTGGCAAATTGAGTGTAGCACTTTTACTGCATTGTCTTTTAAGATTTTGAATAGCTCAGCTGGAATACTGTCACTTCCACTAGCTTTGTTGTTGCTCAGCTTTTCTAAGGCCCACTTCACTTCACATTCTAGGATGTCTGGCTCGAGGTCAGTGACCACCTCATTATGATTATCAGGGACGTTAAGCTCATTCTTGTATAGTTCTTCTGTATAATTTTGCCACCTCTTCTTAATCTCTTCTGCCTCTGTTAGGTCCCTGCCATTTTGGTCCTTTATCATGCCCATTTTTGCATTAAACGTTCCCTTCATTTCTCCAATTTTCTTGAAAAGATCTCTGGTCCTCCCTATTCTATTATTTTCTTCTATTTCTTTGCACTGTTCATTGAAGAAGGCATTCTTATCTCTTCTAGCTATTCTCTGGAATTCTGCATTCAATTGGGTGTATCTTTCTTTTTCTCCCTTGCCTTTCGCTTCCCTCCTTTCCTCAGCTATTTGCAAAGCTTCCTCAGACAGCCATTTTGCTTTCTTGCATTTCTTTTTCTTTGGGATGGTTTTGGTTGCTACCTGTTGTACAATGTCGCGAACCTCTGTCCATAGTTCTTCAGGCACTCTGTCTATCAGATCTAATTCCTTAAATCTATTTGTCACCTCTACTGTATATTGAACAGGGATATGATTTAATTCATACCTGAGTGGCCTAGTGCTTTTCCCTACTTTCTTCAGTTTAAGCCTAAACTTTGCAAGGAGAAGCTCATGGTCTGAGCCACAGTCAGCTCCTGGTCTTGTTTTTACTGACTGTATAGAGCTTCTCCATCTTTGGCTGCAGAGCATATAGTCAATCTGATTTCTGTGTTGACCATCTGGTGATGTCCATGTGTAGAGCCGTCTCTTGGGTTGTTGGAAAAGAGTGTTTGCTATGACCATTGTATTCTCTTGACAGAATTCTATCAGCCTGTGCCCTGCTTCATTTTGCACTCCAAGGCCAAACTTGCCTGTTATTCCAGTTATCTTTTGGCTTCCTACTTTAGCATTCCAATCCCCCATGATGATAAGAACATCATTTTTTGGTGTTAGTTCTATAAGGTGCTGTAGTGCTTCATAGAACTGGTCAATTTCATCCTCTTCAGCACTGGTGGTTGGGGCATAGACCTGGACTACTGTGATATTGAATGGTTTGCCTTGGATTCGAACTGAGATCATTCTGTCATTTTGAGGATTGTATCCCAGTATTGCTTTTCCTACTCTTTTATTGACTATGAAGGCTACTCCATTTCTTCTGAAGGATTCTTGCCCACAGTAGTATACCTGATGGTCATCTGAATTAAATTCACCCATTCCTGTCCATTTTAGTTCGCTGATACCTAAGATGTCAATGTTCAGTCTTGTCATCTCTTGTTTGACCACGTCCAGTTTTCCTTGATTCATGGATCTTACATTCCAGGTTCCTATAGAGAAAAAATCTTTACAGCATCGGACTTTCCTTTCACCACCAGACATATCCACAGCTGAGCGTCCTTTCGGCTTTGGCCCAGTCGCTTCATTCTTTCTGGCGCTACTAGTACTAGCCCTCTGCTCTTCCCCAGTAGCATATTGGACACCTTCCGACCTGAGGGGCTCATCTTCCAGCGTCATATCGTTTTGCCTTTTGGTACTGTCCATAGGGTTTTCATGGCAAAGATACTGGAGTGGTTTGCCATTTCCTTCTCCAGTGGATCACGTTTTGTCAGAACTCTCTGCTATGACCTGTCCGTCTTGGGTGGCCCTGCACGGCATAGCTCATAGCTTCATTGAATTATGCAAGCCCCTTCGCCACGACAAGGCAGTAATCCATGAAGGGGCCAAACTTCTTTATAGCAGATATAAATTATACAAATTAATAAATTATAAATTTACCTCCGGCTCTATGATTACAACCTTCTTCCGACAATCTGTCCTGTCTAATCATTAAAACTATACTATTGTCAAAGTACAACCATGTATACACTGAGATTGGCTGAGCCTCCCTTCATGCCTCCCCCCCACAATAACTCACAGTGACAACAAACCCTCCATCTTATTACACCATGTGATCTAACTGCACAACACACTGGCCTCGCAAGTCAATCATACTTAAAATCTATAAAATTATTTCCTGTTCAAGAGCCTAACAGCCCATGGATAAAAGCTGTTCTTCGGCCTGTTGGTATGGCTGGCTATGCTCCTGTATCTCCTACCCAATGGTAGGAGATTAAAGAGATACCGTCCAGGGTGTGAGTCATCCCTGAGAATTTTCCTCACTCTTCCAAGGCAGTGAGCCTGAACTTATAAATCATAAGTTCTTTTTTTTTGCTTTATGCAAAATGTCCATAAGAGATTTCTAGTCACTATTAA
This sequence comes from Vipera ursinii, assembly GCF_947247035.1. Classification (NCBI taxonomy): domain Eukaryota; kingdom Metazoa; phylum Chordata; class Lepidosauria; order Squamata; family Viperidae; genus Vipera; species Vipera ursinii. Next base: position 210,007,929 of record NC_139513.1, read on the forward strand.
ATGTCTGTTTGAAATGCTTTCTGAAGGCGAGATACTTGCAGGTATGTATGAGTTCTGTCACAAAAATGTTATTTTAACACTAGTAGAGTGAAACACCAACACTGCAAGTAGACACCAATACTGCAACCAATTTTGGCCACCATACTGCAAAAAAGATGTTGAGACTTTGGAAAAAGTACAGAGAAGAGCAACTAAGATAATCAAAGGCCTGGAGACTAAAACGTATGAAAAATAGCTGCAGGACTTGGGTTTGTCTAGTCCAGAGGTCAGCAACCTGAAACAGTGAAAGAGCCACTCGGAACCGGTTCCCTCACAAAAGGAAAAACTGGGAGCCGCAAAATGTGTGTGCATGTGCATACATGCACACATGTGCCAAACAGGGTTTGACTGAAGAGTGGAGCCAAGGTGAGATATGCACCTACCCTGCATATTTGAATTGATTGGTTGAACTTTTTTAGTCCCACTTTTTTTTTTTTTTTGGACTGCACATGGCAGAGGACTGGGAGCCGTGGGAGACGGCTGAAAGAGCCGCATGTGGCTCCGAAGCCGCAGGTTGCAGACCTGTGGTCTAGTCTAAAGAAAAGAAGAAACAGGGGTGACATGATAGCAGTATTCCAGTATCTGAGGGCCTGCCACAAAGAAGAGGGGGTTACATTATTCTCCAAAGCACCAGAGGGCAGGACAAATGGTTGGAAACTAATCAAACAGAGAAGCAACCTGAAATTAAGGAGAAACTTCCTGACAGTGAGGACAATTAACCAGTGGAACAGCTTGCCCCTAGAAATCATGGGCACTCCATCATTGGAAGTTTTTAAGAAGAGACTGGACAGTCACTTGTCTGAAATGGTATAGGTTCTCCTGCTTCAGCAAGGGGCTGGACTAGAACACCTCCAAGGTCCCTTCCAGCTCTTTTCTATTCTAGACTAGTGAAGTAAGAGGATATCAGTGCTTTGCTCACTTTTAAAAATAGTTCAACTCTTCTGTTTTTGTATAGCTCAGGGGTACGCAACCTTGGCTCTTTTATGACTTGTGGACTTCAACTCCCAGAATTCCTGAGTCAGCATGGCTGGTTCAGGAATTCTGGGTATTGAAGTCCACAAGTCATTAAAGAGCCAAGGTTGCCTACCTCTGGTATAGCTACAACGAATATATGATCTTTGTTTTCCTGGGCAAGTCTAAAGCTGGTATGGCAGCTATCATGGATTTGGTCATAGACTGCTATATTTTCCAATGTAATACAAGACATATTATAATCTTTCCTGGGGGTTTTTCTGCATAGAATCTATGGTCCATATACTTTCCCATTTGTTCTCTGATGCATATCATTACAGTAAATGTGAGAAAACCACACAGTGTGACTAGGGAAGGAAGAGAGGCTAAGAAATGCCATCTATCGCAATAAAGAGATGTGGTGAGTTCTGTGGTGCAACTGAAGTAGGGTTTTTAAATGTGCCTGTAATATGTTTGTTTTTACAGTGAATTTGTTGAGATGTTCAGTAACAGTAGTCCCTTTAGCTGGAAAGCCTTACACTAAATTCAGGCATGTTAAGTCAACAGCCATTCTAAATGACAGTTATTTTGGGGGGTAGAGTTGGGGACAGAGGCAGAAATATAAGGGAAGTGTTCCTTAGACTTTTCTATAACATAATGCAATAATAAGGGCAGGTCGTCTCATATAATATCTATCTGTAGCTACTCAGAGGCCAGTAATAGTAAAATCAATGATTAAACTATCAATTTCAGTCTTCAAAAACTTCCTCCTGTTCCTCCAATAGATGACTTAGATTTGAGTATCCTCCTCCACCTATATCCAGATATCAAGCTTTCCTTTTACCATATCATGGCATTTGTAGGAGATGATCAGGCTGAGCCTGAAGGAGGGGTCAAACGCACCATCAGTCTCAAGTCCCTTCATGCCAAGATCTAAATCCAGCCCACCTTGAATTCCATGGACCCTTATCTCCCGCCAATTTGCTTTGACTGTTAGTTGTTCAGATTGTTGTAGAGAGCTGTAGCATACCATACATCTATACTCATTTGAACTGCCGGGACTCCTGATTTTCTGCACTTGAGAACATTTTGTACAAACAGTGTTCCAAATTCTGGACTAATCAATCAGCACCAGATTTTCATGGAACTGGATCACAGTTGGAATGGAGCATCGTCAATCTCATGTGTTTCATTCCAAGCAAATGAATTGAATCCATACCAAACTACCCCACTCTACCTCATGACCTGGGTTTTGGATAACCTGGGTTTTGGTTAATCTGATGCTGATGATTTTTAATCTGAAGCTGATGCATCTTTAATTTTCACTAAGTTTTATTCATCTTGTTTTTTGTTTTATTCCCTTCACTTTTTAATATATAATTTAATTTATTTTCACATTGTTAAAGCCTATATTTTAGCTATTTCGCTGGTATGTTTTCCTGAGAGCGTTTCTATGGAACAATGAATACATTTTAGAATACATTTGCAAGCTTGTGATATAGTTCTCAAAAAGATTGCAATCCTATTTTTACCAGTTTTCTCTTTTTTGCTGTAGGGGCGTAATCTCAAAATGAAGTCCAGGCTAAATCAGATCTTTTCAACAACCTATGCCATTAGATTATAGTATCTGTCTTTGACTTATTTTTGGCAGCTTGATTGAAAGGATCCTGACTGATGGTGTGTGTAAGAGAGAGTAAATGGAATCTGTTTTTATCAGCCACTCACTTTCTGCGCTAAGGAACGGATACAGAAAAACCACCTTGCCAATGGTAAACTGAATATGAACTGCAAAGAACAGGCCTTTATATAGCGGTATATATTTTTGTTTTACAAAGAGGTAAGAGTGTGAGAATGAGGATAAAAAAAAGCTTCAGAGTTTCTGAGACATGCATTCTGGTTCATCGGACAAAAAAAAAGATGGGATAAAAATAAATAAGTACAATTTTCAGACCAATTTCTTGACGTCTTTTGTCCTCATGTTCCTGCTTCTTCATGGGAGATATTGAAGCAATGGGAAAATGCTATAGTTACGTCTACCTATCTGATTAGGAGAGGTGTATTGCCATACATTTTTATTTCTTGGATTTATATCACTTCTTCCTGTAGGAGCTCAAGGCAGCTTGTTTATATTTCTGCCTCCATTCACACACACACACACACACACACACACCCATCCAATGATGGGTTGAGTTGAGAAAGAGTGACTGGGGTGACATGATAGCAGTGTTCCAATATCTCAGGGGCTGCCACAAAGAAGAGTAAGCCAACCTATTCTCCAAAGCGCCTGAAGGCAGGACATGAAGCAGTGGGTGGAAACTAATTAAGAAGAGAAGTAGTCTAGAACTAAGGAGAAATTTCCTGACAGAACAATTGATCAGTGGAACAGCTTGCCTCCAGAAGTTTTGGATGCTCCAACACTGAAAGCTTTTAAGAAGCAATTGGACAACCATTTTCCTGAAAAAGTATAGGGTTTTCTACCTGAGCAGGGGGGGGGTCAACCAGAAGGCCTCCAACCAGAAGTCCCTTCCAACTCTGTTATTCTGACTCACTCAAACTCACCTAGTAAGCTTCCATGGTTGAGGAAAGACTCGCATATTCAAGAATTCTGAAAGCTGGTGGATCATTTGAGCAAGGAGTAAAGGCAATCCTTGACTTACGACCATTCGTTCAGGCCCATTCAAAGGTTGTTTCTGATTCTCTGTAATCTTCAGTAAATTCTGCTTATATAAATATTAATTTAGTCTTTCCGAGGAACTATCTTGTCATTGGCATAAAGTAGAATGATACTGATGAGTGTGGTAGATATGAGGATTTCCTATTATTTTATCTTGACACTGATAATTCTGTGCAGTAGGCTGGATTGAGAGATGAGACAAAAGTCCCACAGTAACTGCCTTGGTTTTTTTTTGGATCTTTGACCCCAGAACTCCTGGTCTCAGACCAACATCATCACCATTTCACCACAATGAGCAGCAGAGTTTCCTAGCCAGATATTTTCCTAAAATATTTGTAATTGGTTGAGCCATTCCAGCTGTGAATTCCTAATCTTGCACTTCTAATATATTCTCTAGATGCAAAAAGCTACTCCATACATAAAGCATGCTTTCCCCCAACACTTGCGCTATAAGTGTCTAGTCTTGATATTCTACCCTCCATGAAAATTAGCCTTTAATGTGACCCACAGCAGAATTTACTATAGGTCTTCGATCTTGGAAGGTGTTCACTGATGATTAAATGTTTCCAAATACATGTAAATACAATTTCTATTTTGAATTGCTTCAGAGTAATGGGACTGGCTTGACCTCATAGGATAAGCAATGCCTATGAGCTTCATAAGCTTCAGTCCACATGGAACATTGTAAATTAATACATTCTAAGCCATATGAGATTTTATGGCAACATCAACTTTTCATGCCACAAGCAAAAGCTTTTGGTTTAGAATTCTTCTTGAACAACCATACACAGCTCTAAACCCTTTTTGGCCAATGATGAGAAGGGAGTTTCCAATTAAGATCTGTGCAGCTGACTACTGAACAAACATACATTGCAAAGGTCAAGTTCCATCGGTTAATGTAGAACTGATAGTTTTATCAGTTAGAAATGTAACAAAATCACAGGGCACAATGTCCAATTTTCCATTAAGACCAACTCAGTTTAATTGACAATATAAATCAGACGCAAAGAAAGGCCGTCCCTGCATGCAATGCATGGTTTCTTTCATTTTTCAAGCAAAAGCTCTTGCATGGCTTGTCAACACTGTTGTTAGATGTTGCCCGCAAGCCTCTGGAATAATCCTTTCTCTGGAATTGTCAGCCTTATCACCAAAGACAATGAACTAATTCTCCTTTATTGTATAGCTACATTAACAGAATCTGGCAAATGTGAAAGTTTTTTTTCTTCCTTTTACAATAAAGAAGCTAGAGTAGGTGTCTTCTGAGTCTCCTGGCCCAGCCCCTTTTGTGTTGTGGGTGCCAATGTTTTTTATCTGAGAGTTACCTTGGTTTGTCCTATCTCCCAAGTTATTCTTAGAAGACTAACTAAGATGATTAAAGGCCTGGAGAGTAAAACATATGAAGAACGGTTATAGAAACTGGGTATGTCTAGTTTAGTGAAGAGAAGGACTAGGGGTGACATGATAACAGTGTTCCAATATCTCAGGGGCTGCCACAAAAAAGAGGGAGTCAAGCTTTTCTCCAAAGTGCCCGAAAGCATGACAAGAAGCAATGGATGGAAACTAATCCAGGAGAGAAGCAACCTAGAACTAAGGAGAAACTTCCTGACAGTTAGAACAATTAACAATTAATTAACAGTTAAGCAGTTTGCATTCAGAAGTTGTGGGTGATTCATGCCAGTTTTTAAGAAGAGACTGGGCAGACACTTATCTGAAATTGTATATGGTCTCCTGATTTTATATAGAGGGCAAAGCTTCTATGACAATAATGCTACATCTGCCATCTTATTCATTATTATGGATGGATGGATGTATACACACATATGTGCATGTGTGTGTGTGTGTGTGTGTCTGTGTGTGTATTCATATACAGACATATGCACATATGTGTGTCTGTATATACATAAGGTAAAGGTAAAGGTTCCCCCGCACATGCGTGCTAGTTGTTTCCGACTCTAGGGGCCAGTGCTCATCTCCGTTTCAAAGCCGAAGAGCCAGCGCTTGTCCGAGGACTTCTCTGTGGTCATGTGGCCGGCATGACTAGATGCCAAAGGCGCACGGAATGCTGTTACCTTCTCACCGTAGTGGTCCCTATTCTTCTACTTGCATTTTTACGTGCTTTCGAACTGCTAGGTTGGCAGAAGCTGGGACAAGTAACAGGCGCTCACTCTGTTACGCAGCACTCGGGATTCGACCCACCAAACTGCTGACCTTCTGATCGACCAGCTCAGCATCCTAACCCACTGAGCCACCACGTCCCTTTTGTATATACATACATGCATATATAAAAATGAATAAGATGGCAGATGTAGCATTATTGTCATAGAAGCGCTACTTCTTTTATGCCTGCATGATTATCTCCTATGATAATGAAAGATCCAAGAGAAGAACAGTAGCAGGCAACTACAGGTCAATTCCCTGCTTACCTAAAGAACTCCCAAACTGCTAAGTGGTGTGACACAGTTCAACAACACCTAGTTGAAAACTAGCTCTTTCCACCTGAGCAGAAAAGAAATTATCCAAAGAAGAAGAAAAGATCAGCTCCTAATTCCAAATGAGTTTGGAATGCAACCCCAAAATGTCTGTAGCATCACTTGAATAGCATTGGTACTGACAAAATCACCATCAGTCACTTGCAAAAGGCAGCTTTACTCTGAACAGCTTACATCTTGTGACCATACCTTGAACACTGTCAAACAACATCTGCCTCTTCCAGGTTCTTAGGAAGAACTCAATAGGTGGATAAAAATGTCAAACCTGGTCTAAATATCTGGCTGACTGTGCAGCCAGCCATAATAACAGCAATACTATCAGCCTTGGATAGTCCCAACAATGCATGCAGGTCAATACTGAGCATTATGGATAGCACTAAGCTATTCAGGGGACGTGCAGTCTTGGAAGCTGCTCAACTTAAGCCTTTTTCATGGCAGATCTGACTCCCGGTTACTTCAAGGACATATCCCTGCAATTTTCTAGGGAACAATGCAGAAGTGGTTTGCCACTACATTTCTCTGGAAAGTTTTCGAATTGCCAGTCTAGCCTGTGGATGTGGTATAATCCCATCTAAGTACACACCAGGTCTGCTGCTGATTAGTTTTTGAGCCTACATAAGTGCTGTCATTGTCAAGCCTGCCTCTTTTATAATTGGTAAAGGCGAAGATGATTCTTTAACCTTATTGCAGCCAAACTATTTTGGCTTCTAAAGTAACAGCCATGTGAATGTTCTCAATAAATACATTACTGCTATGACTTCAGAAAACAAGCAAATCACTCAGACAGGTAACTGTACGTTTCCTCCAGAGGTCAGTACTGTCTCTGAAGTTTTGGCAGATCACTGGGGGGGTGGGGGGCAGAGTTGGAATCAGGAGAAAAATTAATGTGCATTTTAATGGAAAGTTATCCAACTCTCATCCTTATATGCAAATTGAGACACAATTGTATGCTCCCCCAAAAGAACATTTGTTCCTTTTCAAAACCCTGTGTGATAATTTTGCA